>NC_081361.1:11049932-11349986 GCF_030684315.1 Stegostoma tigrinum | reverse complement strand
GCCCCTCCCACCCTCCCACCCTCCCTCCCTCCCTGCTCCCCACGGACGCCCCTCCCACCCTCCCACCCTCCCTCCCTCCCTGCTCCCCACGGACGCCCCTCCCACCCTCCCTGCTCCCCACGGACGCCCCTCCCACCCTCCCACCCTCCCTCCCTCCCTGCTCCCCACGGACGCCCCTCCCACCCTCCCACCCTCCCTCCCTCCCTGCTCCCCACGGACGCCCCTCCCACCCTCCCACCCTCCCTCCCTCCCTGCTCCCCACGGACGCCCCTCCCACCCTCCCACCCTCCCTCCCTCCCTGCTCCCCACGGACGCCCCTCCCACCCTCCCACCCTCCCTCCCTCCCTGCCCCCCACGGACGCCCCTCCCACCCTCCCTCCCTCCCTCCCTCCCAGCCCCCCACGGACGCCCCTCCCACCCTCCCTCCCTCCCTCCCTCCCACCCTCCCTCCCTCCCTCCCTCCCACCCTCCCTCCCACCCTCCCTCCCTCCCTGCTCCCCACGGACGCCCCTCCCACCCTCCCTCCCTCCCTCCCTCCCCTCCCCCCCACCCTCCCTCCCTCCCCACGGACCCCACCCTCCCTCCCACCCTCCCCACGGACCCCACCCTCCCTCCCACCCTCCCCACGGACCCCACCCTCCCTCCCACCCTCCCCACGGACCCCACCCTCCCTCCCACCCTCCCCACGGACCCCACCCTCCCTCCCACCCTCCCCACGGACCCCACCCTCCCTCCCTCCCTCCCTCCCTCCCCACGGACCCCACCCTCCCTCCCTCCCTCCCTCCCTCCCCACGGACCCCTCCCTCCCTCCCTCCCTCCCCACGGACCCCTCCCTCCCTCCCTCCCTCCCCACGGACCCCACCCTCCCTCCCTCCCTCTCCACGGACCCCACCCTCCCTCCCTCCCTCCCTCCCACCCCACGGACCCCACCCTCCCTCCCTCCCCACGGACCCCCCCCCACCCTCCCTCCCTCACTCCCTCCTCCCACGGACTCCTCCCTCCCCACTGACCCCTCCCTCCCCACGGACCCCACCCTCCCTCCCTCCCCACGGACCCCACCCTCCCTCCCTCCCCACGGACCCCACCCTCCCTCCCTCCCCACGGACCCCACCCTCCCTCCCTCCCTCCCTCCCTCCCACGGACCCCACCCTCCCTCACTCCCTCCCTCCCCACGGACCCCACCCTCCCTCACTCCCTCCCTCCCCACGGACCCCACCTCCCTCACTCCCTCCCTCCCCACGGACCCCACCCTCCCTCACTCCCTCCCTCCCCACGGACCCCACCCTCCCTCACTCCCTCCCTCCCCACGGACCCCACCCTCCCTCCCTCCCCACGGACCCCTCCCTCCCTCCCACCCTCCCTCCCCACGGACCCCACCCTCCCTCCCTCCCACCCTCCCTCCCCACGGACCCCACCCTCCCTCCCTCCCCACGGACCCCACCCTCCCTCCCTCCCCACGGACCCCACCCTCCCTCCCTCCCCACGGACCCCACCCTCCCTCCCTCCCCACGGACCCCACCTTCCCTCCCTCCCACCCTCCCTCCTCCCACGGACCCCACCCTCCCTCCTCCCCACAGACCCCTCCCTCCCTCCCTCCCCACGGACCCCTCACTCCCTCCCTCACTCCCTCCCTCACTCCCTCCCTCACTCCCTCCCTCCCTCTCTCCCTCCCTCACTCCCTCCCTCCCTCTCTCCCTCCTCCCACCCTCCCTCCCTCTCTCCCTCCTCCCACCCTCCCTCCCTCTCTCCCTCCTCCCAGCCTCCCTCCCTCTCTCCCTCCTCCCACGGACCCCACCCTCCCTCCCTCCCCACGGACCCCTCACTCCCTCCCCACGGACCCCTCACTCCCTCCTCCCTCCCTCCCTCCCTCCCTCCCCACGGACCCCTCCCTCCCTCCCTCCCCACGGACCCCTCCCTCCCTCCCTCCCTCCCCACGGACCCCTCCCTCCCTCCCTCCCTCCCTCCCTCCCTCACTCCCTCCCTCACTCTCTCCCTCACTCCCTCCCTCCCTCTCTCCCTCCCTCACTCCCTCCCTCCCTCTCTCCCTCCCTCACTCCCTCCCTCCCTCTCTCCCTCCTCCCACCCTCCCTCCCTCTCTCCCACCCTCCCACCCTCCCTCCCTCTCTCCCACCCTCCCACCCTCCCACCCTCCCTCCCTCTCTCCCTCCTCCCACCCTCCCTCCCTCTCTCCCTCCTCCCACCCTCCCTCCCTCTCTCCCTCCTCCCACCCTCCCTCCCTCTCTCCCTCCTCCCACGGACCCCACCCTCCCTCCCTCCCCACGGACCCCTCACTCCCTCCCCACGGACCCCTCACTCCCTCCCCACGGACCCCTCACTCCCTCCCTCCCTCACTCCCTCCTCCCACCCACCCTCCCTCCCTCCCTCCCTCCCTCCCTCCCTCCCCACGGACCCCTCCCTCCCTCCCTCCCCACGGACCCCTCCCTCCCTCCCTCCCTCCCCACGGACCCCACCCTCCCTCCCTCCCCACGGACCCCACCCTCCCTCCCTCCCCACGGACCCCACCCTCCCTCCCTCCCCACGGACCCCACCCTCCCTCCCTCCCCACGGACCCCTCCCTCCCTCCCTCCCCACGGACCCCTCCCTCCCTCCCTCCCCACGGGACCCCTCCCTCCCTCCCTCCCCACGGACCCCTCCCTCCCTCCCTCCCCACGGACCCCACCCTCCCTCCCTCCCCACGGACCCCACCCCTCCCTCCCTCCCCACGGACCCCACCCTCCCTCCCTCCCCACGGACCCCTCCCTCACTCCCTCCCCACGGACCCCTCCCTCCCTCCCTCCCTCACCCCACCCTCCCTCCCTCTCCACGGACCCCACCCTCCCTCCCTCCCCACGGACCCCACCCTCCCTCCCTCCCTCCCTCACCCCACCCTCCCTCCCTCTCCACGGACCCCACCCTCCCTCCCTCCCCACGGACCCCACCCTCCCTCCCTCCCCACGGACCCCACCCTCCCTCCCTCCCCACGGACCCCACCCTCCCTCCCTCCCCACGGACCCCACACTCCCTCCCTCCCCACGGACCCCTCCCTCCCTCCCCACGGACCCCCACCCTCCCTCCCTCCCCACGGACCCCTCACTCCCTCCCCACGGACCCCTCACTCCCTCCCCACGGACCCCTCCCTCCCTCCCTCCCTCCCTCCCCACGGACCCCACCCTCACTCCCTCCCCACGGACCCCTCCCTCCCTCCCTCCCTCCCTCCCCACGGACCCCACCCTCCCTCCCTCCCCACGGACCCCACCCTCCCTCCCTCCCCACGGACCCCACCCTCCCTCCCTCCCCACGGACCCCTCCCTCACTCCCTCCCCACAGACCCCACCCTCCCTCACTCCCTCACCCCACCCTCCCTCCCTCTCCACGGACCCCACCCTCCCTCCCTCCCTCCCCTCCCTCCCCACGGACCCCACCCTCCCTCCCTCCCCACGGACCCCACCCTCCCTCCCTCCCCACGGACCCCACCCTCCCTCCCTCCCCACGGACCCCACCCTCCCTCCCTCCCTCCCTCCCTCCCCACGGACCCCACCCTCCCTCCCTCCCCACGGACCCCACCCTCCCTCCCTCCCCACGGACCCCACCCTCCCTCCCTCCCCACGGACCCCACCCTCCCTCCCTCCCCACGGACCCCACCCTCCCTCCCTCCCCACGGACCCCACCCTCCCTCCCTCCCCACGGACCCCACCCTCCCTCCCTCCCCACGGACCCCCTCCCTCCCTCCCCACGGACCCCACCCTCACTCCCTCCCCACGGACCCCTCCCTCCCTCCCTCCCTCCCTCCCCACGGACCCCACCCTCCCTCCCTCCCCACGGACCCCACCCTCCCTCCCTCCCCACGGACCCCACCCTCCCTCCCTCCCCACGGACCCCTCCCTCCCTCCCTCCCTCCCCACGGACCCCTCCCTCCCTCCCTCCCTCCCCACGGACCCCTCCCTCCCTCCCTCTCCACGGACCCCTCCCTCCCTCCCTCTCCACGGACCCCTCCCTCCCTCCCTCCCTCCCCACGGACCCCTCCCTCCCTCCCCACGGACCCCTCCCTCCCTCCCTCCCTCCCCACGGACCCCTCCCTCCCTCCCTCCCTCCCCACGGACCCCTCCCTCCCTCCCTCCCTCCCCACGGACCCCTCCCTCCCTCCCTCCCTCCCCACGGACCCCTCCCTCCCTCCCTCCCTCCCCACGGACCCCTCCCTCCCTCCCTCCCCACGGACCCCTCCCTCACTCCCTCCCCACGGACCCCTCCCTCCCTCACTCCCTCACCCCACCCTCCCTCCCTCTCCACGGACCCCACCCTCCCTCCCTCCCTCCCTCCCCCCCTCCCCACGGACCCCACCCTCCCTCCCTCCCTCCCCCCCTCCCCACGGACCCCACCCTCCCTCCCTCCCTCCCTCCCTCCCTCCCCACGGACCCCACCCTCCCTCCCTCCCTCCCCACGGACCCCACCCTCCCTCCCTCCCTCCCCACGGACCCCACCCTCCCTCCCTCCCTCCCTCCCTCCCTCACTCCCTCACCCCACCCTCCCTCCCTCTCCACGGACCCCACCCTCCCTCCCTCCCCCCCTCCCCCCCTCCCCACGGACCCCACCCTCCCTCCCCCCCTCCCCACCCCCCTCCCCACGGACCCCACCCTCCCTCCCTCCCTCCCTCACTCCCTCCTCCCTCCCCCCCCTCCCTCCCCACGGACCCCACCCTCCCTCCCCCCCTCCCTCCCCACGGACCCCACCCTCCCTCCCCACGGACCCCACCCTCCCTCCCTCCCTCCCTCCCTCCCCACGGACCCCACCCTCCCTCCCTCCCTCCCTCCCTCCCCACGGACCCCTCCCTCCCTCCCCACGGACCCCTCCCTCCCTCCCTCCCTCCCTCCCCACGGACCCCTCCCTCCCTCCCTCCCTCCCCACGGACCCCTCCCTCCCTCCCTCCCTCCCTCCCTCCCCACGGACCCCTCCCTCCCTCCCCACGGACCCCACCCTCCCCCCCTCCCTCCCCACGGACCCCACCCTCCCCCCTCCCCCCCCACGGACCCCACCCTCCCCCCCTCCCTCCCCACGGACCCCACCCTCCCCCCCTCCCTCCCCACGGACCCCACCCTCCCCCCCTCCCTCCCCACGGACCCCACCCTCCCCCCCTCCCTCCCCACGGACCCCACCCTCCCTCCCTCCCTCCCCACGGACCCCACCCTCCCTCCCTCCCTCTCCACGGACCCCACGGACCCCTCCCTCCCTCCCCACGGACCCCTCCCTCCCTCCCCACGGACCCCTCCCTCCCTCCCCACGGACCCCACCCTCCCTCCCCACGGACCCCACCCTCCCTCCCTCCCTCCCCACGGACCCCACCCTCCCTCACTCCCTCACTCCCTCCCTCACTCCCTCCCTCACTCCCTCCCTCACTCCCTCCCTCACTCCCTCCCTCCCTCCCTCCCTCCCTCCCTCACTCACTCACTCACTCACTCACTCCCTCACTCCCTCCCTCCCTCCCTCACTCCCTCCCTCACTCCCTCCCTCACTCCCTCCCTCCCTCCCTCCCTCCCTCACTCCCTCCCTCACTCCCTCCCTCACTCCCTCCCTCACTCCCTCCCTCACTCCCCCCACCCTCCCTCCCTCCCTCCCTCACTCCCTCCCTCACTCCCTCCCTCACTCCCCCCACCCTCCCTCCCTCCCTCCCCACGGACCCCACCCTCCCTCCCTCCCTCCCTCCCCACGGACCCCACCCTCCCTCCCTCCCTCCCTCCCCACGGACCCCACCCTCCCTCCCTCCCTCCCCACGGACCCCACCCTCCCTCCCTCCCTCCCTCCCTCCCTCCCCCCCTCCCTCCCCACGGACCCCACCCTCCCTCCCCCCCCTCCCTCCCCACGGACCCCACCCTCCCTCCCCCCCTCCCTCCCCACGGACCCCACCCTCCCTCCCCCCCTCCCTCCCCACGGACCCCACCCTCCCTCCCTCCCTCCCTCCCCACGGACCCCGCCCTCCCTCCCTCCCTCCCCACGGACCCCGCCCTCCCTCCCTCCCTCCCCACGGACCCCGCCCTCCCTCCCTCCCTCCCCACGGACCCCGCCCTCCCTCCCTCCCCACGGACCCCACCCTCCCTCCCTCCCCACGGACCCCACCCTCCCTCCCTCCCCACGGACCCCTCCCTCCCTCCCTCCCTCCCTCCCTCCCCACGGACCCCTCCCTCCCTCCCTCCCTCCCCACGGACCCCACCCTCCCTCCCTCCCCCCCTCCCTCCCTCCCCCCCTCCCTCCCCACGGACCCCACCCTCCCTCCCCCCCTCCCTCCCCACGGACCCCACCCTCCCTCCCCCCCTCCCTCCCCACGGACCCCACCCTCCCTCCCCCCCTCCCTCCCCACGGACCCCACCCTCCCTCCCTCCCTCCCTCCCCACGGACCCCGCCCTCCCTCCCTCCCTCACTCCCTCCCTCACTCCCTCCTCCCCACGGACCCCACCCTCCCTCCCTCACTCCCTCCTCCCACGGACCCCACCTTCCCTCCCTCACTCCCTCCTCCCACGGACCCCACCTTCCCTCCCTCACTCCCTCCTCCCACGGACCCCACCTTCCCTCCCTCACTCCCTCCTCCCACGGACCCCACCTTCCCTCCCTCCCTCCCCACGGACCCCTCCCTCACTCCCTCCCCACGGACCCCTCCCTCACTCCCTCCCCACGGACCCCTCCCTCACTCCCTCCCCACGGACCCCACCCTCCCTCACTCCCTCACCCCACCCTCCCTCCCTCTCCACGGACCCCACCCTCCCTCCCTCCCTCCCTCCCTCCCCTCCCCACGGACCCCACCCTCCCTCCCTCCCTCCCTCCCTCCCTCCCCACGGACCCCTCCCTCCCTCCCTCCCCACGGACCCCTCCCTCCCTCCCTCCCCACGGACCCCTCCCTCCCTCCCTCCCCACGGACCCCACCCTCCCTCCCTCCCCACGGACCCCACCCTCCCTCCCTCCCCACGGACCCCACCCTCCCTCCCTCCCTCCCCACGGACCCCTCCCTCCCTCCCTCCCCACGGACCCCTCCCTCCCTCCCTCCCTCCCTCCCCACGGACCCCTCCCTCCCTCCCTCCCCACGGACCCCTCCCTCCCTCCCTCCCTCCCTCCCCACGGACCCCTCCCTCCCCACGGACCCCACCCTCCCTCCCTCCCCACGGACCCCTCCCTCCCCACGGACCCCACCCTCCCTCCCTCCCCACGGACCCCCACCCTCCCTCCCTCCCCACGGACCCCACCCTCCCTCCCTCCCCACGGACCCCACCCTCCCTCCCTCCCCACGGACCCCACCCTCCCTCCCTCCCTCCCCACGGACCCCTCCCTCCCTCCCTCCCTCCCCACGGACCCCTCCCTCCCTCCCTCCCCACGGACCCCTCCCTCCCTCCCTCCCTCTCCACGGACCCCTCCCTCCCTCCCTCCCCACGGACCCCTCCCTCCCTCCCTCCCTCTCCACGGACCCCTCCCTCCCTCCCTCCCTCTCCACGGACCCCTCCCTCCCTCCCTCTCCACGGACCCCTCCCTCCCTCCCTCCCTCTCCACGGACCCCTCCCTCCCTCCCTCTCCACGGACCCCTCCCTCCCTCCCTCCCCACGGACCCCTCCCTCCCTCCCTCCCCACGGACCCCTCCCTCCCTCCCTCCCCACGGACCCCTCCCTCCCTCCCTCCCTCCCCACGGACCCCACCCTCCCTCCCTCCCCACGGACCCCACCCTCCCTCCCTCCCCACGGACCCCACCCTCCCTCCCTCCCCACGGACCCCACCCTCCCTCCCTCCCCACGGACCCCTCCCTCCCTCCCTCCCCACGGACCCCTCCCTCCCTCCCTCCCCACGGACCCCTCCCTCCCTCCCTCCCCACGGACCCCTCCCTCCCTCCCTCCCCACGGACCCCTCCCTCCCTCCCTCCCCACGGACCCCTCCCTCCCTCCCTCCCCACGGACCCCTCCCTCCCTCCCTCCCCACGGACCCCTCCCTCCCTCCCTCCCCACGGACCCCTCCCTCACTCCCTCCCCACGGACCCCTCCCTCCCTCACTCCCTCACCCCACCCTCCCTCCCTCACTCCCTCACCCCACCCTCCCTCCCTCACTCCCTCACCCCACCCTCCCTCCCTCTCCACGGACCCCACCCTCCCTCCCTCCCTCCCTCCCTCCCTCCCCCCCTCCCCTCCCTCCCTCCCTCCCCACGGACCCCACCCTCCCTCCCTCCCTCCCTCACTCCCTCCTCCCTCCCCCCCTCCCTCCCCACGGACCCCTCCCCCCCTCCCTCCCCACGGACCCCTCCCTCCCTCCCTCCCCACGGACCCCTCCCTCACTCCCTCCCCACGGACCCCTCCCTCCCTCACTCCCTCACCCCACCCTCCCTCCCTCACTCCCTCACCCCACCCTCCCTCCCTCACTCCCTCACCCCACCCTCCCTCCCTCTCCACGGACCCCTCCCTCCCTCCCTCCCTCCCTCCCTCCCTCCCCCCCTCCCCTCCCTCCCTCCCTCCCCACGGACCCCACCCTCCCTCCCTCCCTCCCTCACTCCCTCCTCCCTCCCCCCCTCCCTCCCCACGGACCCCTCCCTCCCTCCCCCCCTCCCTCCCCCCCTCCCTCCCCCCCTCCCTCCCCCCCTCCCTCCCCCCCCTCCCTCCCCCCCTCCCTCCCCACGGACCCCACCCTCCCTCCCCCCCTCCCTCCCCACGGACCCCACCCTCCCTCCCCCCCTCCCTCCCCACGGACCCCACCCTCCCTCCCTCCCTCCCTCCCCACGGACCCCACCCTCCCCCCCTCCCTCTCCACGGACCCCACCCTCCCCCCCTCCCTCTCCACGGACCCCACCCTCCCTCCCTCCCTCTCCACGGACCCCACGGACCCCTCCCTCCCTCCCCACGGACCCCTCCCTCCCTCCCCACGGACCCCTCCCTCCCTCCCCACGGACCCCACCCTCCCTCCCTCCCTCCCCACGGACCCCACCCTCCCTCCCTCACTCCCTCCCTCCCTCCCTCCCTCCCTCCCTCCCTCCCTCCCTCCCTCCCTCCCTCCCTCCCTCACTCCCTCCCTCACTCCCTCCCTCACTCCCTCCCTCCCTCACTCCCTCACTCCCTCACTCCCTCACTCCCTCACTCCCTCCCTCACTCCCTCCTCCCTCCCTCACTCCCTCCCCACGGACCCCACCCTCCCTCCCTCCCTCACTCCCTCCCCACGGACCCCACCCTCCCTCCCTCCCTCCCCACGGACCCCACCCTCCCTCCCTCCCTCCCTCCCCACGGACCCCACCCTCCCTCCCTCCCTCCCTCCCCACGGACCCCACCCTCCCTCCCTCCCTCCCCACGGACCCCACCCTCCCTCCCTCCCTCCCTCCCTCCCCACGGACCCCACCCTCCCTCCCTCCCTCCCTCCCTCCCCACGGACCCCACCCTCCCTCCCTCCCTCCCCACGGACCCCGCCCTCCCTCCCTCCCTCCCCACGGACCCCGCCCTCCCTCCCTCCCTCCCCACGGACCCCGCCCTCCCTCCCTCACTCCCTCCTCCCCACGGACCCCACCCTCACTCCCTCACTCCCTCCTCCCCACGGACCCCACCCTCACTCCCTCCTCCCACGGACCCCACCTTCCCTCCCTCCCTCCCCACGGACCCCACCTTCCCTCCCTCCCTCCCTCCCCACGGTCCCCACCTTCCCTCCCTCCCCACGGTCCCCACCTTCCCTCCCTCCCTCACTCCCTCCTCCCACGGACCCCACCCTCCCACCCTCCCTCCCTCCCTCCCCACGGACCCCACCCTCCCTCCCTCACTCCCTCCCTCCCCACGGACCCCACCCTCCCTCCCTCACTCCCTCCCTCCCCACGGACCCCACCCTCCCTCCCTCACTCCCCACGGACCCCACCTTCCCTCCCTCCCTCCCTCCCCACGGACCCCACCTTCCCTCCCTCCCTCCCTCCCCACGGACCCCACCTTCCCTCCCTCCCTCACTCCCTCCTCCCACGGACCCCACCCTCCCTCCCTCCCTCCCTCCCCACGGACCCCACCCTCCCTCCCTCCCTCCCTCCCTCCCCACGGACCCCACCCTCCCTCCCTCCCTCCCTCCCTCCCCACGGACCCCACCCTCCCTCCTTCCCCACGGACCCCACCCTCCCTCCTTCCCTCCCTCCGTCCCTCCCTCCCTCCCTCCCTCCCCACGGACCCCTCCCTCCCTCCCTCCCTCCCTCCCTCCCTCCCACTCTCCCTCCCCACGGACCCCACTCTCCCTCCCCACGGACCCCACTCTCCCTCCCCACGGACCCCACTCTCCCTCCCCACGGACCCCACTCTCCCTCCCCACGGACCCCACTCTCCCTCCCCACGGACCCCACTCTCCCTCCTCCCACCCTCCCTCCCTCTCTCCCTCCTCCCACCCTCCCTCCCTCTCTCCCTCCTCCCACCCTCCCTCCCTCTCTCCCTCCTCCCACCCTCCCTCCCTCTCTCCCTCCTCCCACCCTCCCTCCCTCTTCCCACCCTCCCTCCCTCTCTCCCTCCTCCCACCCTCCCTCCCTCTCTCCCTCCTCCCACCCTCCCTCCCTCTCTCCCTCCTCCCACGGACCCCTCCCTCCCTCACTTCCTCCCTCCCCCCCTCACTTCCTCCCTCCCCACGGACCCCACCCTCCCTCCCCACGGACCCCTCCCTCCCTCCCTCACTCCCTCCTCCCACGGACCCCTCCCTCCCTCCCTCACTCCCTCCTCCCACGGACCCCTCCCTCACTCCCTCACTCCCTCACTCCCTCACTCCCTCACTCCCTCACTCCCTCACTCCCTCACTCCCTCACTCCCTCCCTCCTCCCACGGACCCCTCCCTCCCTCCCTCCCTCACTCCCTCCTCCCACGGACCCCTCCCTCCCTCCCCACGGACCCTCCCTCCCTCCCTCCCTCCCCACGGACCCCACCCTCCCAATGGACCCCACCCTCCCTCCCTCCCTCCCCATGGACCCCTCCCTCCCTCCCTCCCTCCCCATGGACCCCTCCCTCCCTCCCTCCCTCCCCCCCATGGACCCCACCCTTCCTCCCCCCCTCCCTTCCTCCCCCCCTCCCTTCCTCCCCCCCTCCCTCCCCCTCCCCACGGACCCCACCCACCCTCCCTCCTTTCAGCTCCCCACGGACCCTCCCTCCCTCCCTCCCTCCCTCCCTCCCTCCCTCCCTCCCTCCCTCCCTCCCTCCCTCCGTCCTTCTCCCCACGGAACCCCCATCCCTCTCTCCCTCCTGCTCCCCACGGACCCCCCCATCCCTCTCTCCCTCCCTCCCTCCCTCCTGCTCCCCGTGGACCGCCCACGCTTGCACTCCAGCCCCATACTAGCCACACCCACATTTCCCCCTCCGCTGGGGTCTGTTCAGTACCACTGACCCCACTCTGTTTCCCCCACGAAACCACCCCACCCCCCCCCGTGCCCCCATAACATATTGGCTTAAGAATGAATATGTTGTTATGTATCCATCAAAATATTAATTAAGTTTATGCAAATAAATAATAAATACAGATTATATTCTCCATCCCATTGTAAATGTGTAGGTTTTGTCTTGTCTCAGCATAAGAGGAATTTTTTTTCTGTGCGAGCTCAAATCTTGATTGTTTGTCAGTTGTGAACTGGTCCACAATATGTCATGTATGAAGGCTAATTTTGAAGAGAACGTCTGTTGTATGAGAGTCTGAGAAAGTACCAGTCTCTGTTGTCCTTGTTAAATCATCTTGAAAGGGAGAATTCTTGATGTATTGAAAGAATTTAATAGCACACAGTTTTCATAATTTGCAGCATCATTGTTCGTAGGTAAATTGTTCTTTATGACTTCGTATGCTTTCTATGAAATTATTTAGCAATCTGCTTTTGGCAGAAGTTGAAGTTCTGCACTGTATTTGTATTTGAAAAGAAGAAACAGTTTTATAATTCAAATAAACTTAAAATAGTTAAATATTCTTAACCCTCGCTTATTAGTTTTATTTCCTTTATAACCAAGACCGGTATTTTAGACCATTTGTAGGACATGTAAACAGAATTGGTAATTTTGGATGTAAGTCCAAGTTTGTGAATGGAAATTGTAAGTTGTGCTCCAGCAGGCTTCACCTTATTTATACTGCTTGAAGCTAATACCACATGTACTCAGGAGAAAGCTCTTTGCATTCTGGGCATATGTGATCTTTATTCTCATTGTCAAAATTTTTTGACTCCTTGTATTGGGTTGACTAGAGTGTCTTAACTAGTTATTTCTGTGCAGTCATTTAAAACATGTTTTTTGTTCTGTGAACTCAGTGGAACGGCTGTCACATTTTAAATTGACATTTCCTTGGAGTTATATGTTGTGTGTGTGATAATACGAATAGAGTGAGGTTTTTCTTCTGGGTCTGATATTGGTTGTCTGCCTATGGTCCATGACGGAGCACTTAACAATAAGGACTGGAAAGTTGAACTTTTTTTTTCTTTAATTTTTCATTTTCTGTCTTTATATTCTAAGTTTTGCTTTATTTTTCTGTGTTTAAGATGGCACTGGAGAGTGGCAATGCTATACAACACTTTTTGCTGTATTTTATAATGATATAGGTGACAATAAGTCAAATCCAGATTTTCCACTCGAATTGTAACAACTTGACTAGTGCTTTCATGTGTTTAAAGTTTAAGTAAAGATCTTAGCTCAGGTTCTGAGCAAGATTGTTGACTTGCTCGCTGCGGTGGCTTGCTCTCGTTTAGATATTTCATCACTATGATAGGTGAAATCATCATTGGATCCTCCGATGAAGGGACGTTTTATTCTGCTCCGTTTGGAATTTATACTAACATTGCTTCATCGGAGGCACCACTGATTATTTCACTTAACTTTGCGATGAAACGTCTGAACGAGGGCGAGCAAGTCAACAAGCTTGCTTTCAGGAGTTATTTGTTGTGTGATATTCTAGCTCTGCAGTTTAATGCACCCTAATGTAACTGCTAACTTCATCCCTGAGTCATGGTAGTTTCTTTTTGTGTCAGCCTCATTATTTTGAACTCTTCATGTAAAGCTTGCTTTTTGGTTTGCTCAAGTTTTTTTTCCTTGAATATAAGAAATTCAAGACTTGCACATGCTTTCATTTGTATAGGGTCGTCAAATACCAGCATAACATTCCAGGATTAGAGATTAATTGGAATCTCCAGGGAAATGTCCTAGATTCCAACACCTTGAGCTCCTTCATTGATGGCCTCCCTTTTATTATAAGGCTCAAATTGGGAATGTTCATCAATGATGATTGAACACTGTTCCACCCAGGTTGATAATGCTGTTCAGAAGGCTTACGGTGTTTTAGGTTTTATTGGTAGAGGGATTGAGTTCTGGAGCTGTGATGTCATGCTGCAACTGTACAAAACGCTCGTGCGGCCTCACTTGGAATATTGCTTACAGTTCTGGTCGCCCCATTACAGGAAGGATGTGGAAGCATTGGAAAAGGTGCAGAGGAGATTTACCAGGATGTTGCCTGGTCTGGAGCGCAGGCCCTACGAAGAAAGGCTGAGAGACTTGGGTCTGTTCTCATTGGAGAGAAGGAGGCTAAGAGGGGATTTAATAGAGACGTACAAGATGATCAGAGGATTAGATAGGGTGGACAGTGAGAGTCTTTTTCCGAGGATGATGACTTCAGCTTGTACAAGGGGGCGTAGCTACAAATTGAGGGGTGATAGATTTAAGACAGGTGTCAGAGGCAGGTTCTTTTCTCAGAGAGTGGTAAGGGCATGGAACGCCCTGCCTGCCAATGTAGTTAACTCGACCACATTAGGGGCATTTAAACAGTCCTTGGATAAGCATATGGATAATGATGGGATAGTGTAGGGGGAGTGACTTAGATTAGTCCACAGGTCGGCGCAACATCGAGGGCCGAAAGGCCTGTTCTGCGCTGTATTGTTCTGTTTTATGTTCTGTTGCATTTGCAGCTGTTCAGCTAATGAAGCTGCCTGTCCTCAAGCAGCAACACCTAAATAACATTAAGGCTTCCACAAATGATTCTGTTTTATAGGAATTAAGTGCTACTGGGAGAGTGCGGGTAAGTGGAGTTGACATGCCCATCAGCCATGATTAACTGGCAGTGTGGACTCGATGGGCCGTATGGCCTACTATGTCTTATGGATGTCTTATGGTCTAAGCAATGAACACCTTCAATGCAAGGGCCTGGCCAGATTCCTCTGACGTTCAACGAAAGTACTGAATCCTTACCATCAACGTTCTGGATGTTACTGTGTAATCAGAAACTTAATTGGATCAAGTTAAGATCATACATATTGGTGCCAAAAGAGCAGATCGAAAGCTAGGCATTTGAGTGACTTACCTGCCTCCCTATAAACTACATATCATTGTTCCTTCATTGTCCGTGCAAGAAAAGTGCTGAAACTCCCTATTTAATAGTGCTGTGGTAGAGAATTAGATGTGCAATAATGTTTCAAAATGCCTTTTAAGAGGGCAGTTAGAGATGGGCAGTGGTCTTGTTAGCAATAGCCACGTTCCATGAATTAATTTGGGGGGGAGGGGGGAAATATTCTCATCACCTGCAGTTTGCAGCCTATGTCACAGCCCATATTCCATGGTTAGTATCCATCTTGATTTCCTTTCAGGAACAAAAACAGAAGTTGCTGAAAGCGCAGCAGGTCTGGCAGCATCTGTGAAGGACTAAAATATCCTGTTTTTGTTCCTGATGTACAGCATCCACAGTTCTTTTGGTTTTGATTTCCTTTCAGTCATCCAGCACTGCAGCTGTCACAACACACCCATTTTGCACCCTCCACCTCTTGTTTTCTCTTTTTATTGAGACCTCGTTGCAGTACTTGGTATTTAGGAGTGCAGAATAGAAATCCTTCTTGTCACTTAGTGTCTCCTCCCAACTATAAAGCTCAGCCTTTAAAACAAAAGTTTGTGCATTTTGTACTGATTTTTTGATTGATTTCAACTTGGCTCACTTTTTAAAATCTTGATGCAAAATGGAACTTCTCCCTTCAACTCGTTTTTTCTAATGGGAAAGGGAGGCTACTTGCACAGACGCAGTTTAAAAGAGATGAAAGTCAATTAATGAGCTTAGGTGAACAAATTCTTGAGTCCTCATTTTAAGTATAAATTATGTTTTAATTGCTTCTGTGGTGTTGAGATTTATGATCATTTTGCAGCTGCAGTAAATATTATTTTACCCTGGTTGTTTGTGCATTACCACCTGTTCGTCAAAATGTTTTGCCGTTGAGCTGAAAAGTGAGTCTATATCATTCAAACCTTTGGGATGTGGGTTTGAAGGTAATATATTTTTGAGCTATGACATAATGTTTGATTTTTAGCATTTTAATATTTATATCACAGAAGCAGAGTACTAATCAAGCAATAAATGTTTAATAGTTCAAGGCATTACAAGCAAGGCTAGACTTTAATACATCCCTAATTGTCTTGCAAATAAGTGGTAAGCGAACTTGTGTTGCAGGTGATGAAAGTGCATACAGATTGGTGTGAGGGAGAATGTTACAGGATTTCTGACCTGACAACAATCAAGATTAGGCAATATATTTCCAAGTAAGGATTGAATGTGAGTTGGAGGGAGACTTGCAAATGTTAGTCTTCTCGGGCATTTGCTATCCTAGTTCTATTAGATGGTAAAATTTGTTGACCTGTGCTGTTGAAAGGGTGGTGAACTGTTCCAGTGTATATTTTAGATTATACGCATTATTGCTGTACTGCTCCAGTAGTGGAGGGAGTGAATTTTGAGGTGGTGAACAGGGTTGCTTCTCAAATGGCCATGGATGGTGTTGAGCATCCTGTATTGAATGAAGGGTATTTGTCCTGGCAAGTGGCATGTACTCCATGAAACTTGAGACTTGTAGTGGATTGGCTTTGGGAATGTCAGGAAATGAATTTCCTGCCGTAGAATTCCTAGCCTGTGACCCACTCTTATAGATGGAATAATCATTTGCTGACACCGAGAAATGTGCAGTTATTCTCTAGGGAGGTGATTTCGGCACATGCATGGTTTCCTTGGAGATCAGGACTTGGCTGGGGGCATTGGGGTGGGGATCGGGAGTGGGAGGAGGGATCTTGGAAATCGAGAAGGGAGGAGAAAGGGAGAAGCCTCTTCAATGTCCCCCAGCCCATAACCAAGTCTTCTCCAATCCCCCCCCCCAATTTGCCATGCTCTGGGAGATGTTTTCTGTCACTGAACCCTGTTTCAGTGTCATGGCTGTTTTGTGCACAAGTGGTGTACACTTTGGGCATGGCGCAGCAACATACGCATGTATGGTTTCAAGTGAGCAAGTGCGCGCAGTTGTCACTCCGTTTCGGTGTGAGCAAATACTGCTATGTTTAAATATGCTGTTAATCAGGAACAAAAACAAAGTTGCTGGAAAAGCTCAGCAGGCTTAGCAGCATCTGTGAAGGACACCAAATGTTAATGTCGGGACGTTGGTGCCTTCAAGGCAGAGATCGATACATTCTTGATCTCACAAGAAATCAAGGGCACGGGGAGAGTGCAGAGAAGTGGAGTTGAAATGCCCGTCAGCCATGATTTAAATGGCGGAGTGGATTGGAAGGGCCAAATGGCCTTACTTCCACTCCTATGTCTTATGGTCCTACGGATAACTCTGTTTTTCCCCATCACAGATGCTACTCGACCTGCTGAGCTTTTCCAGCAACTTTGTTTTTGTTCCTGCTATGTTTATGTGGCTGGTGTAGTTGTTGAAGGTGAAGTGTTGACTGTTGAAGTGGTTGGATCCTCTCCTGTTTGGTATTGTTATTGCCTAACACTTGAACAACATGAAATTTTCTTGCCAGCCCAACTACCTCTGAAGCAGGAGGCCTAGGTTGAGCACCCACTTACTGCAGAGGTCTGTCATAGCATCTCGGAACAGGTTGATTAGAAAAAATGCAATATCCTGAGTGAGTTGTGGCTCTTGTAGTGCAAAAGTGATGTCTTTATCTCTGAGCCAGAAGACCCAGTTTGAATCCCACCTGCTCCATTAGTGTGACATAACACATTTGAATAGGTTAATTAAAATATCTATCCTGAGGGAGTTACAGGACTCTTGTGGCACAATGATTGTGTCTCTACCTCTGAGTCAGGAGGTCCAGGTTCAAGTCTGACCTGCTTTGGCATTGTGTGATATCATTTCTGAACTTGTTGGTTAGAAAATATCAATCCTGAGGGAGTTGAGAACTCTTGTAATGCATGGTACTGTCCCTACCTCTGGGCCATGGCGGTTTTGAGTCATATCTGCACCAGAGGAGTGTCATAACATGTCTGAGCAGATTGATTTTAAAAAAATCTGTTTGAGTCTTTTAGGGCTGAGAGGATTTCTCAGCCACCACTGTCATATTCCATTCTGCCAGGTATGACATCAAACACAAAAGTGGATTCAACACCAAAATCAGATTAATTATAATCATGCTGAATGTGGATAAAGTTTAAGGGTCTGTGTGGCCTACTGTATGAGGTACTTATTAATTTACAGTTTTACCATTAAGAAGTATTAGACATCTAAATAGTTCCTTGAGTGAAACCCTTCATTATATTAAATGTTGTTGATGCATTTTTGTACTTTGATCACCGACAATGAATTGACATGATCAGAGCTAGTTTCTCGGGATGAAATCAAGTATACAAGAGCCATTAGTGTGCATCTTGCTGGATTTTGAATGGTCAATAAAGATACAATTTGGGAGATTAAAACAAGAATGATAAAATCTAAGATTTCTTTCTGAATAAAAATACGTTAAGATCTATTGTAGATTTGTGGATTAAGAAATGGATTATGTAGCTCCTTATCAGAAAGGAAGAATACAGAACAAAGTTTGGTGGAAAGTGATTTTTATTTTTACACAATTAATCCTATTTTTGTAAGGGATATAGTGGAGCTGGAATAATATTTAATGTACAGTCAGCTGCTCTGACATCAAAAGTCATGAAAGAAAGAATTCTGTACAACCTTCCTGGTGGTGCTTCACCTTCATGAATTTTACAAGTGCTGGTCAGCGGTCAACTAGGAATGTGTTGAATTTTCCCTGAAGTAATATCATCAATAGAATGCATGCTGTATTCGTTCACGGTGTGGTAGTGGGAGCATATCCCCACATACCATTCTTGTTTCAAACTGCCTTACAACTAGTTTATAGCTGGGAGAAGGCCATTTAGAACACATTTAAGCTGATAGAATTCACCAGTTAAAACATTGTGATTATCTTTTTCAATTCAGATGAGTAAAATTTAATGATATCCAGCAGCAGTTGTTTCATATTGCTGTCCAAATTGTTTAAGAGGGATTATATAACTTTGACTGTAAATCAGTACATTTATTTTATGTCCCTGTAATGTAATGTAGTATGTGAGGAGATGATGACATAATGGCCAAGTTGCTGGACTATTAATCCAGAGCCCCAGTCTAATCATCTGAGAACATGAGTTCAAATTCCATGTTTGCAACTGATGAAATTTAAGTTAACATCTTGAATATAAAGCTCATCTTCGCAACTATGGCAACCGTCATGAATTCTATGAACAAGTGTTGTTTATTAAGGTCCCTTGGGAAGCAAATCTGCCATTTTCACTGGTCTGGCCTATTTGACTTCAGATCTCACTAAATAAGTATTTTTCATCATTGTTCACTTTGGAGAAGGATATGCAAGATAGAGAACATGAAAAAATAAATAACGGCATCTTGAAAAATGTCCATATTGCAGAGGAGCTGGTGCTGGATGTCTTAAAATACATAAAAGTAGATAAATCCCTGGAAACTGATCAAGTGTCACTAGAACTGTGGGGATCTAGGGAAGAGATTGCTGGGCCCCTTGCTGACATATTTGTATCATTGATTGCCGCAGGCGAAATGTTGAAAGACTGGAGTTTGGGTTACGTGGTGCCACTATTTAAGAAAGGTAGTAAGGAAAAGCCAGGGAACTATAGACTGGTGAGCCTGACATCAGTGGTGGGCAAGTTGATGGAGGAAATCTTAAGGGACAGGATTTAGATGTATTTGGAAAGGCCAGGGCTGATTAGGGATAATCAGCATAGTTTGTGTGGGAAATCGTGTCACACTAACTTGATTGAGTTTTTTGAAGAAATTATGAAGAGGCTTGGTGAGAGCAGAGCACTGGAGGTGATGTATGTGGACATCAGTAAGGTGCTCGATAAAGTTCCTCATGGTAGACTGTTTAGCAAGGCTTGATTGCAGGGTGCAATGGCCATTTGGACACAGAACTGGCTTGAAGGTAGAAAACAGGCTGGTAATGGAGGGTTGCTTTTCAGACTGGAGGCCTGTGACCAGCGGTGTGCCATAAGGATCGGTGTTGGGTCCGTTACTTTTTGTCATTTACATAAGTGATTTGTTTGTCAATATAGGAGGCATTGTTAATAAGTTTGCAGATAATGCTACAGTTGGAGGTGTAGTGGACAGTGAAGGAAATAACCTTGGAGTACAATGGGTCCTTGATTATACAGACCAATGGGCTGAGGAGTGATAGATCGTTTAATTTAGATAAATGTGAGGTGCTGCATTTTGGGAAGGCAAATCAGGGCAGGATTAATACTCTTAATGGTAAGGTGCTGGGGAGTGTTTCTGAACAGAGTCGTTGGAGTGTAGGTTCATATTTCCTTGAAAGTAGACTTGTAGGTAGCTAGGATAGTGAAAAAGTGTTTGATATGCTTGCCTTTATTGGTCAGCGCATTGAATATGGGAGTTGGGCAGTCATGTTGCAGCTGGACAGGACGTTGGTTAGGCCACTTTTGGAATACCTTGTGCAATTCTGGTCTGTCTGCTATAGGAAGGATGTTGTGAAAAGTTCAGGAACGATTTACAGGGATGTTGCCAGGGTTGGAGGGTTTGAGCTTTAGGGGAAGGCTAAATAGGCTGGAGTTATTTCCCCTGGAGCATTGGAGGCTGAGGGGTGACCTTTTAGAGGTTTATAAAATCATGATGGGCAAGGATAGGATGAAGAGCCAAGGTCTTTTCCTCAGGTTGTAGGAGTCCAAAACCAGAGGTCATAGCTTTAAGGGGAGCGGTGAAAGATTTAAAAGGGGTCTAAGAGACAACATTTTTTTTACGCAGAGGGTGGTGCATGTAAGGAATGAGCTGCCAGAGGAAGTGGTGGAGGATGGTACAACCGCAACATTTAAAAAGCATCCGGATGGGTTATAGGAGTATGGGGGCTTTGAGAGGCATGAGCCAAATGCTGGCAAATGGGACTAGATTAATTTAGGATATCTGGTCAGCAAGGACAAATTGGATCAAACAGTTTGTTTCAGTGCTGTACAGCTCAGACTGTTTCCACAACAATGTGCTTTACTCTTAACTGCTGTCTCAACTAGCTGAGGAAGCTACTTTATTCAAGGACAAAGGTGTTGGGTGGCAGATGCTGGCCTTACCTTACCTGAGATGCCCATGGCTCATGAAAGAAATGCTTAAAAATTTAATACTCAAAGATGTAAGATTTGAGTATTTTGATAAACTCCTGACCTTGCCAGGAATGATAGTAAAAAAAGTTAAAGGTTCTTTGTCTGAATGTGTGGAAACAGACTAGCAACACAAGAGATATGTGAATTAGATTTAAACATCATTTGAGAGACATGGATTAATATTTCAGCGTACACTGTTTCAAGAAAGCAGATAAAGTGGCAAAGGAGGCTGATAATAAGAGATGGGATCATAAGCTTCGTGAGGATGAATCTGGGCTCAGAAGATTATGAAGTAGAATTAGGGACAAGAAGTCAGAAAATGCTGGTGGGGTTAGTTTATAGACTGAACATATGTAACAAAGGCAGTGTAATACTTGTGGGAAACTTTAACATAATATAAACTGGAAAGGGTGGTCCAGAAGATGAGTTTGTAGAATGTTTTTGTGACCGTCTCCTGAAGGTAAGAGATTGAAGTGCTCTTTAATTTTGATGTTTTTTTAAAATTAACTATGCAGTGGATTTAGACTGCCTAAACTTATTTCATGCTGATCTGTTCAACCAAAAAACTGATATGAGTTTGTCTTTCGAATTAATGATCTAAATAAAAACTATGCAGTAATGTAAGAGGTTACTATACAGGGTAAGATTTCATGGTGTTGGGCAATTTTATTACAGGGGTGGGACTACTAACTTATTAGTAGAGAACTACCAGTAATAGAGTTGGGATAAATGGAACATAGAGACATAAGTATGCCATTCAGCCCTACCATTCAGTAGAATTTTGGCTGATTGAACATTTTGCTTTTTGCTAACTATAACTACATAACCCTGTATGCCTGTAGTAATCAGAAATCTGTCAATCTCTATGTTAAACCTACTCAAATACTGAGTCTTCACAGCATTCTGTGATAGAGTATTCTAAAGGTTCACAACCTGCCAAGTAAAATAATTTCTCCTCTGGACCTTGGTGGCATTTGCTTTAATACAAAGAGGAGAAACTTGCATATACCCTGCCTTTCTGTTTAAGTAGGTTTCAATGAGATCAGCTCTCATTCTTCAAACTTCTAGAGAACACAGGCCTGGTTTGCCTAATCTCTCTTCATAGGAGACAGACCAGAAAACCATAAATGATAAGAGCAGAATTAGGCCATTGAGTCTTCTCTGACATTTGATCACAGCTGATATGTTTTTCAATTCGAATCTCTAGCCTTCTCTATGTAACCCTTGATCCCCTTACTAATCACGAATTTATCTATCTGTGTCTTGAATACACTTAGTGACTTGGCCTCCCCCTTTCTGCGCCCATTCTGGGAACAGATCTGGTGAACCGCTGGTGCACTCCCTCTATGGCAATCCTATCTTTCCTGAGATAAGGAGACTTAGACTGCGCACACTACTCCAGGTATGGTCTAGTCAGCTTTTATTCAGTTGAAGCTAAACTTCAGTCTTTCTGTATTCAAACCTAACATTACTTTCATCTTCTTAGCTTTCTGCATGTGCTTATTAGCCTTCAGTGAGTTTTGCCAAGGATACCTGGGTCCCTTTGCACATCTGCACTTTCTAGCCTCTTACCATTAAATAAATATTGTACACATCTGTTTATCCTGACTCTGGATAATGTTGTTTTTCCACATCATATTCCATCTGCCATATTCTTTTCAATAACCATGTCCAGTCCCCCTGAAACCACTTTAAATCTTCCACGGAACATATGTTTCCACTTAGCTTTGTTTCATCTGCAAATACAGGATCATTACATTAATCCTATCTCAATCATTAATATATTGTGAACAGCTGAAGCCCAAGCACCGATCCTTGCAATCCCCCTCTAGTCATAGCCTGTTTACATAGAATGACATTTATTCCTGTTAAGTTTTCTGTTAGCCAATCGTTATTCTATGCTGCTACATAACCACCTATCCCGTGTGCTCTAATCTTTCTAACCAGCCTCCTGGAAATCCAAGTGTACAACATTCGCTGGTTCTCCTTTATCAATTTTGTTAGTGACAACTTCAAAAAAACTCAATTTGTTAAATACAATTTGCCATTAGCAAAATAATGCTGACTGTGTCCAATCAGATCATTGGATTTACCTTAACCTTTATAGTTGTAGTTTTACCCCACTGCTGATTTAAGGCTGAAGGGCTTGTAGTTTGGCATTTTGTATCTTGCTTCCTAATTAAATAGTGAGGTTGACTTTTGCTACCTTCCAATCTACAGGAATTATTCCAAAGTTCATAGAATTTTGGATGATAATTACCGAATCACGGTAGCTACATCCTTCAGTGACCTGGCATGAAGATCATCAGAACTTGGGGATTAATCATCTTCCAGCCCCATTAATTTCTCAAAAATAATCATTTTACTAATGCTAGTTCCTACAACACCTCATTCTCCCTAACCACTTGGATATCCACTTCCAGGAGATTTCTTGAATATTCCTCTGTGAAAACTGATGCAAAGTAATCATTTAGCTTCTCTGCCATTTCTTTATACTCCATTGCAAATTTTCCTGACTCAGCCTTTAAAGGACCCACATTTGTTTTCACCAGATGTTGCCTTTTGACATGCCTGTCAAAGCTTTGAGAGTTAATTTTTGTCATATGCCAAACTGCATTCATATTCTGTGAGGCTGGATGAACACAGCAGGCCAAGCAGCATCTCAGGAGCACAAAAGCTGACGTTTCGGGCCGAGACCCTTCATCAGAGAGGGGGATGGGGGGAGGGAACTGGAATAAATAGGGAGAGAGGGGGAGGCAGACCGAAGATGGAGAGTAAAGAAGATAGGTGGAGAGGGTGTAGGTGGAGAGGTAGGGAGGGGATAGGTCAGTCCAGGGAAGACGGACAGGTCAAGGAGGTGGGATGAGGTTAGTAGGTAGCTGGGGGTGCGGCTTGGGGTGGGAGGAAGGGATGGGTGAGAGGAAGAACCGGTTAGGGAGGCAGAGACAGGTTGGACTGGTTTTGGGATGCAGTGGGTGGGGGGGAAGAGCTGGGCTGGTTGTGTGGTGCAGTGGGGGGAGGGGATGAACTGGGCTGGTTTAGGGATGCAGTCGGGGAAGGGGAGATTTTGAAACTGGTGAAGTCCACATTGATACCATATGGCTGCAGGGTTCCCAGGCGGAATATGAGTTGCTGTTCCTGCAACCTTCGGGTGGCATCATTGTGGCAGTGCAGGAGGCCCATGATGGACATGTCATCAAGAGAATGGGAGGGGGAGTGGAAATGGTTCGCGACTGGGAGGTGCAGTTGTTTGTTGCGAACTGAGCGGAGGTGTTCTGCAAAGCGGTCCCCAAGCCTCCGCTTGGTTTCCCCAATGTAGAGAAAGCCGCACCGGGTACAGTGGATGCAGTATACCACATTGGCAGATGTGCAGGTGAACCTCTGCTTAATGTGGAATGTCATCTTGGGGCCTGGGATGGGGGTGAGGGAGGAGGTGTGGGGACAAGTGTAGCATTTCCTGCGGTTGCAGGGGAAGGTGCCGGGTGTGGTGGGGTTGGAGGGCAGTGTGGAGCGAACAAGGGAGTCACGGAGAGAGTGGTCTCTCCGGAAAGCAGACAGGGGTGGGGATGGAAAAATGTCTTGGGTGGTGGGGTCGGATTGTAAATGGCGGAAGTGTCGGAGGATAATGCGTTGTATCCGGAGGTTGGTAGGGTGGTGTGTGAGAACGAGGGGGATCCTCTTGGGGCGGTTGTGGCGGGGGCGGGGTGTGAGGGATGTGTCGCGGGAAATGCGGGAGACGCGGTCAAGGGCGTTCTCAATCACCGTGGGGGGGATGTTGCGGTCCTTAAAGAACTTGGACATCTGGGATGTGCGGGAGTGGAATGTCTTATCGTGGGAGCAGATGCGGCGGAGGCGGAGGAATTGGGAATAGGGGATGGAATTTTTGCAGGAGGGTGGGTGGGAGGAGGTGTATTCTAGGTAGCTGTGGGAGTCGGTGGGCTTGAAATGGACATCAGTTACAAGCTGGTTGCCCGAGATGGAGACTGAGAGGTCCAGGAAGGTGAGGGATGTGCTGGAGATGGCCCAGGTGAACTGAAGGTTGGGGTGGAAGGTGTTGGTGAAGTGGATGAACTGTTCGAGCTCCTCTGGGGAGCAAGAGGCGGCGCCGATACAGTCATCAATGTACCGGAGGAAGAGGTGGGGTTTGGGGCCTGTGTAGGTGCATCTTCCGCACCTACACAGGCCCCAAACCCCACCTCTTCCTCCGGTACATTGATGACTGTATCGGCGCCGCCTCTTGCTCCCCAGAGGAGCTCGAACAGTTCATCCACTTCACCAACACCTTCCACCCCAACCTTCAGTTCACCTGGGCCATCTCCAGCACATCCCTCACCTTCCTGGACCTCTCAGTCTCCATCTCGGGCAACCAGCTTGTAACTGATGTCCATTTCAAGCCCACCGACTCCCACAGCTACCTAGAATACACCTCCTCCCACCCACCCTCCTGCAAAAATTCCATCCCCTATTCCCAATTCCTCCGCCTCCGCCGCATCTGCTCCCACGATAAGACATTCCACTCCCGCACATCCCAGATGTCCAAGTTCTTTAAGGACCGCAACTTCCCCCCCACGGTGATTGAGAACGCCCTTGACCGCGTCTCCCGCATTTCCCGCGACACATCCCTCACACCCCGCCCCCGCCACAGCCGCCCCAAGAGGATCCCCCTCGTTCTCACACACCACCCTACCAACCTCCGGATACAACGCATTATCCTCCGACACTTCCGCCATTTACAATCCGACCCCACCACCCAAGACATTTTTCCATCCCCACCCCTGTCTGCTTTCCGGAGAGACCACTCTCTCCGTGACTCCCTTGTTCGCTCCACACTGCCCTCCAACCCCACCACACCTGGCACCTTCCCCTGCAACCGCAGGAAATGCTACACTTGTCCCCACACCTCCTCCCTCACCCCCATCCCAGGCCCCAAGATGACATTCCACATTAAGCAGAGGTTCACCTGCACATCTGCCAATGTGGTATACTGCATCCACTGTACCCGGTGCGGCTTTCTCTACATTGGGGAAACCAAGCGGAGGCTTGGGGACCGCTTTGCAGAACACCTCCGCTCAGTTCGCAACAAACAACTGCACCTCCCAGTCGCGAACCATTTCCACTCCCCCTCCCATTCTCTTGATGACATGTCCATCATGGGCCTCCTGCACTGCCACAATGATGCCACCCGAAGGTTGCAGGAACAGCAACTCATATTCCGCCTGGGAACCCTGCAGCCATATGGTATCAATGTGGACTTCACCAGTTTCAAAATCTCCCCTTCCCCGACTGCATCCCTAAACCAGCCCAGTTCGTCCCCTCCCCCCACTGCACCACACAACCAGCCCAGCTCTTCCCCTCCACCCACTGCATCCCAAAACCAGTCCAACCTGTCTCTGCCTCCCTAACCGGTTCTTCCTCTCACCCATCCCTTCCTCCCACCCCAAGCCGCACCCCCAGCTACCTACTAACCTCATCCCACCTCCTTGACCTGTCCGTCTTCCCTGGACTGACCTATCCCCTCCCTACCTCTCCACCTACACCCTCTCCACCTATCTTCTTTACTCTCCATCTTCGGTCCGCCTCCCCCTCTCTCCCTATTTATTCCAGTTCCCTCCCCCCATCCCCCTCTCTGATGAAGGGTCTAGGCCCGAAACGTCAGCTTTTGTGCTCCTGAGATGCTGCTTGGCCTGCTGTGTTCATTCAGCCTCACATTTTATTATCTTGGAATCTCCAGCATCTGCAGTTCCCATTATCTCTGCATTCATATTCTGTTCCCTCTGTCTTTATCAGTTCCTTTATCTTTTCCTTTGTATTCTACAAACCTCTCAATTGCTACTGTTTCTGGAAACTGTATAGGCGTTTTCTTTTAATCTTCTGCAAAAACTATGAACTTATTTGTTAGCTACGGTTGATTAATCAATTTTGAGTTTTTACATCTTGAATGAGTGTAGAGTTGCTGTATTCCAGTGAAGTGGAACAGTCATATTTGTTAGCAAGTGATTGCTGACAGTGACAATAGTTGTTGTATGTTGTGCAGCCCCCCTTTAAAGAATATCCATTGCTTAGTACCGCTTTTAATGTATTTTTTGAATTTACTTCAGTTATTTTGTGCCTTATGTCTTCATAATTTCTCTTATTCAAATTTAACACCCTTGCTTCAAAATGAATTGTCTCACTTTCAAACGTAATAGAAACGTCTGTCATAATCTGGCCATGTATCCCTAAAGATGAAGGGTCTAGGCCCGAAACGTCAGCTTTTGTGTTCCTGAGATGCTGCTTGGCCTGCTGTGTTCATCCAGCCTCACATTTTATTATCATGTATCCCTAAAGGTTCTTTTATGACAAATGTTCTAATTAACGCTTCTTTATCACATATTACTAGATCTAAAATAACACATCCTCTAGTTGGCTTCTCAACATACCCTTGTAGAAGACCATCTCTAACATACTCCAGAAATTCCCCCCTTCAGCTTATTCAAAGATTGAAATCACTGATGAATAACTGTTGCCCATGTTACATTCTTTCTTCATCTTCTAATTAACACCATTCCTCACCACACCTGTTTGGTGACCTATGAATAACTCCAACCAATGTCTTCTGCCCCTTGGTGTTTCTTAGCTCCACCCAAACAAGTTTCCACATTCTTCCAACTTGAGATTATTGCTTAGTAATGTAATCACCCCATCCCTGTTACCAGCACACCTCCACCTCCTTCCCCTGTGTTTGTCTTCCTAAATGTTGAATATTCAGTTCTCAGCCACTGTTGTCATGCAGCTTTTTTTAAATACTGACAATTAGACCATACCTGTGTATCTTTATTTTTGCCTGTTGATTATTTTCTTTGCTGTCGATGCTGCATGCATTCAGATAAAGTACCTTGAAATTTGTCTTCTTGACATCTTTTTGGCTTTCTGTTGCCAATTTTATTTCCTTCCAATTTGGAATACTCCTCAGCTTCCCACCACACTGACAAGCTGGTTTAAACTCAATCTAACAGCACTAGCAAATCTCCCACTGAGGACATCTGTCCCAGTCACATTAAGATGTAACCTGCCCAGTTTGTATACGTCCTACCTGCTGATAGGTAGCTTTGAAAGCAAGTTGTGAAAATGATAGAATTTGTTAAGGAGTGCAGATACGTTCAGTGAATGGCAAAGATTTGGCAGATAGCACAAAATATGGGAAAATGAGTGTTGTCCACTATAGCAGGAAGAATGTAAAAGCAGAATGTTATTTAATGGAGACTGCAGAATACTTCATACGTGAATCACCAAAATGTTAACTTGCAGGTACTTAGGAATGCAAGTTTTGTTGTCTTTCATTGCAAGATAGGTCGAGTATGAGTATGTAAAGTATGCTACAACTACAGGCCATTAGTGGGATCACACTGAGTACTGTGTATGGCTTGGTCTGTTTGAGGGTGGCTATAATTGCATTGGAAGTTCAGAGTAGGAACTAGGCTGACTCCCGGGATGAAGGGGATCTGAGGAAAGTTTGAGCCAATACTCATTGGAATCGAGATGAACACAAGGTGAAGGAATAAAGGAAAATAACCTGCAGACAAAAGTACTGATTGCCCAGTAGTATGGATAAGATTAAGAACCTGTGGAAAAAAGTGGTGTGTTCATCACCACATTGCAGAGAAAAAGACAGCAATGACAAAATAGGGACTTATTTGGGCGGCATGGTGACTCAGTGGTTAGCATGGCTGCCTGACAGCGCCAGGGACGGGTTCAGTTCCATCCTTGGGCAACCCTGAGTGGAGTTTGCACCTTCTCCCCGGGTTCTCCGGTTTCCTCCCATAGTCCAAAGATGTGCAGGTGAGGTGGATTGGCGATGCTAAATTGCCTGTAGTGTTCAGGGAGCTGTAGATTAGGTGGGTTTTAGGGGGATGTGTCTGGGTGGGATGCTTCAAGGATCGTTGTGGACTTGTTGGGCTGAAGGGCCTGTTTCCACACTGTAGGGATTTTATGATTTGTGAAGTCAATGGAAATCAGCAATTTATTGATTATATTAAATTACTTTGCAAATGAATGACCCCTTGATAAATTGTCCCATTTGACCTGATGGTTATGATCCCTGTAATTGGTTTTATTAGTAAAATTCACTATCACTAAGGTCAGTACTTGGTTTGAGAATGGTCACAAATTTTTTAAAGGAGTTAGCAGAATTTATGAAACTGGCCCGAACCTGCAGTGTTCAATGGCAGCTGGTAAGTTTAGCAAGACTTTGTTTTGTTACAACCGTAATTAAGTTGTAATTTGTATCACAACATTAGTTGAACGGCATAAGCTTATGAGCACAGGAAGGAATATATGGTGTAGTCATGTAGAAGAAGAACATTCTTTAACAAAATATAATTTTAGTTTAGTAACTGAAATATTACTCTAATAAACATGGACATAGGCTCTGGTGTAGCTGGTGATTAGTTCATGTTAAGTTTATTTTATTATAAATTCTCCAAACTTAAAACTAGTCATAGGTTTGTATAAAAGGCCAAGTTTAATAAAGTTGTGTTGATGCATCTTCTTGCCTGACTTAGCATTAACCCTGGCAAGTATGAGTTAACTATACCACTCCTGCACACCGCTTTGAACTGATAATATCAACATGAGTTGGAATGTGTGATGTAGAACACTTCAAAGGCAAATTAACTTGGGTGCAGTAAAACCTATGTAGAGATGAAAGGGTTTCCAATCCTAAGTGCTTCTTTGCCAGGGACATTGTTCATGGTGGAAGTGCTGCAGAGCAGTTAGTTGGTTCTGCTTTAACGTGATAATTGCTTTCCTGTGCAACATTGTGTTATAGAAAATCTTGCTATTGAAATAATGGGGCCTGACGCAAAGGATAGCACAATTTGAATAAATGTTTAATTCATATCTAATAATGAAATGAGTAAATTTAACACTTTACCATGAAAAAATGTCAAGACGACTTGATCGGGGAGGAGGTTATACTGTACCTCTTACAGAAAGCCCTTCACATCAAAGCCTGCAAAATGATCACTTGATGCCAGCACAGAAACTTTCAACGCTAACATTGTATGTATTCATGCCAAAGCCTGTGAAATGATCATGTGATGTCGACACATACTACTCCACACACTAATGGAATTGTTATAGACAGTGCAAGTTTGCGTTTTAGAAATAGTGTCGCCCTATTCATCAATCATGTTACTGCCAATTTGTGTTGATGGAACATGCGTTATAGCAGAATCAACTGTAGATGGATATTTTGTGATTAAATGTGTGTTACATGTTGCAAGATCTCTTGTACATGGTACACGATTTATCAATGAAATACCTGTTTTTAATATCAGGGATAGAGTTATGAGCCAATACTACTATCAATATGACAACAATTTGGTCTTCTTTGATCTTTTTCGGTGAGTACTCATGAAAACAATGTTTACTTTGATCTTGTTGCTTTGCATGAGCCACTATGGTTTTTCTTAATTTGGGCAACTGAAAGAATGCTGTCTCATTTTTATTGCAGTGCATTGTTTGTTAAAAGTGAAATTGTAAAGCTGGAAATAAGGACACTGTCAGAAAGACCAGTATAGTGTCTTTCTTAAACTCAAGAAGTTCCAGAAGTTTAGTGTAGAAAAACATGCCAGTGTGCTTAGAAATCCTCCATTTGTTCTAGACACTGTAGTCTCTTGGGTATAATAGCACAGGTAATTCTTGAGAATAGTTTAAATGGTTTGGGTCCAGAAGTAGTTCGATGCCAGCTGATATGTAGTTATGCAGTAATGAGATCTGTTGTGGCATTGTGGTAGTGTCCTTTAATCTCTGAGGCAGAAACTGAGTTCAAATCTCATGGGTTCCAGAGATATATAATACCATTTCTGAATAGGTTGATTAGATTAGATTCCCTACAGTGTGGAAACAGACCCTTCGGCCCAACAAGCCCACACCGCCCCTCAAAGCAGCTTGGAAAGTATAAGGAATTTACTGTAAGTATTAAGGCTGTTAGGTGCAGTGGAAGGCCTGTGTGCTCCAGCAATGTGTAGTAACATCTGTGCTTATTCAGGAGTATGAGACAAAACTATAGCAAGAAAGGTAATAAAATGTGAGGCTGGATGAACACAGCAGGCCAAGCAGCATCTCAGGAGCACAAAAGCTGACGTTTCGGGCCTAGACCCTCTCTGATGAAGGGTCTAGGCCCGAAACGTCAGCTTTTGTGCTCCTGAGATGCTGCTTGGCCTGCTGTGTTCATCCAGCCTCACATTTTATTATCTTGGAATTCTCCAGCATCCGCAGTTCCCATTATCTCTCCTATAGCAAGAAAGGCCCCTTTATGCCCTGTGCTATATGTTATCGCTTGCACACAACTACGTCTTTTGCAAGGTGGGTTTAAGCACTTAATGCAACCAGATCAGAGTAAATCCATTTAGTGAAGCTTTTTTTTTTGTTCATGGGCTAGCTAACTGCAATGTTAGAATTGACAGAGTTTCATCTTGATTCAGCTCACACAGAACCATGCTTGAGGGAAATAAATGTGTCACCTTATGCAAATTGGTGTGTTTGTTTAACTATTCTCTGGTTGCTTTACTGACAAGGCTGGCTCTGGGTTAAATATGAATATCCTTTTTGAGGGCTGAGCTTTTTTACCAGACTGAGTCAGTTTATTAATTGCATGTCTCTGTGCCTTTCCTGGATATTCCCCCGGTGGGTGGGATTTTCCTTTGACACTCTACCCCAATAAGTGATCTGTCATTAGGCCTCTGTAATAGCAATCTGGGTAAGGGCATGTCCTCTGTTCATTGATCCTTATTTTGCTGTCTTGTGTTTATCTCTGTAGTTGCACGTAGGAGCTGCCTCAATTTCAATGATCAAGGAGATTGGGGAAAAAGAATACATTAGCTACTTTCCTTCCCCTTAGGTGCTTAAACGAAACATGTATCCCCTTCTGAAAGGATCCTAGACTGTAAGCAATCACTGCCTCTGGATTTTTAGGCCTTTTGGCATCACTATTAGAAGAAAAATGCAGAAGCCCTTTTTGGGGCCTAGAGTTTTCATGTAATCATTCAAATGAAGGCACATCAATATAACAAGTTGTTTTTAAAGAGAAATTGTTCATTGGATATAGACATCGCTGGCTCAGCCTGCATTTATTGTCCGTCTCTCATTCTCCTCGAGAGCAAGGTGGTGAGCCACTGCCACCTTTAAAGCCATGCAATGCATGCAGTGTGGGTACTTCCTGTGCTGTCAGGAAGGGAGTTCCAGTTTTAGATTGTGACTGTAAAGGAATGATGGTTATATTTCCAAGTCAAGATGGTATGTGGCCTGGAGAGCAACTTGCAGGTTGTGGTGTTCAAATGGCTTTAGTGTTCTTGTCCTTTTAGGTGCTAGAGTTTTCAGGCTTGGGCATTGCTATCTGATGAAACTTGCAGTCATAGAGGCTCATACGGCATGGACACAGGCCCTTTGTCCAACTTGTCCATGCCGACCAAGTTTCCCAAACCAATCTAGCTCCACTTGTATGTGTTTGGCCCATTTCAACCATATCTGTGCCTCTCATAATTTTATAGACCTCTGTCAAGTCTCCCCTCAGGTCCTGCTGCTCAAAAGAAAACAACTCAAGTTTTTCTAGCCTCTTGTTATAACTCATATCTTCTAAACCTGGCAGCATCCTGATTAACCACTTCTATGCCCTGTCCAAAGCTTTGACATCCTTACTGTGATGTGGCAACCAGAATTGAACATAATACCCTAAGTGCGGCATAACAAAAGTCTTACAAAGCTGAACATGACTCCTGACTTTCATACTCAGTTCCCCGACCAATAAAGGCAAGCATGCTATATGTTTTCTTAACCACCCTATTTACTTATGTTTTCACTTTCAGGGAGCTATGGACTTGAGCTCTGAGATCCTTCTGTACATCAGTGCTATTCAGAGTCCTGCCAGTAACATTTGATTTCCCAAAGTACAGCACCTCACTTGCACAGATTAAACTCCACCTGCCATTTCTTCACCCATTATCTGCTTCTGATCTGTATCCCTCTGCACCCTTTGACAAACTTCTACACTATCGACAACTTCACTGATCTTTGTATCATCTACACGCTTACTAACCCACCCATCTACATTTTCATCTTAGTCATTTGTATATTATCACAAACAGCAGAGGTCCCAGTATAAATCCCTGCAAAACTCCGCTAGTCATGGACTTCCAGCCTGGAAAAACACCCTTCCATCAGTACCTTCTTTGGGCAAGCCAATTTTGAAGACAGCCAAGTCACCATAAAAACATCTCAATCTTCTGGATAAGCCTACCATGTGGGATCATGTCAAAAGCCTGACAAAATTGTTGTAAACAACATCCACTGCTCCACGCTCTTTGATTACCTTTGAATTTTTTTGCTGATATGACAATCAAGTTAGTAAGACGTGACCCACCCTGCATAAAATAATGCTGACTGTCCTTAATTAGGCCATGCTTTTACAAATGTGCATAAATCCTATTCCTAAGAATTCTCTCCAATAGTTTCCCAACCACCAATGAGAGAGTCACCAGTCTATATTTTCCCAGATTATCCCTATTTCTCCTCTTGAACAGAAGAACAACATTAGCTACTCCATGCCGTTCTTCACAATTAAAACTGATGCAAAATATTTGTTTAGTATCTCTGTGGTTCCACATGTAGACGACTTTGTTGATCTTTAAGAGGCTCTATTCCCTGTCTAGTTGCTATTTTTCTCTTAATGTACTTATAGAATCTGTTTGGATTATTATTAACCTTCCCCTTTTTTGCCCTCCTGATTTCTCTCTTTAAGTCCCTGCACCCCCTAGTAGTCTTCAAGAGATTCACTTGATCCCAGTTGTCTATACCTAACATGAGCCTCCTTATTCTTGACCAGGGCCTCCATATCTTTATTCTGTACTCCTGTTCTGTACTCTTACCAGCCTTGCCCTTTACACTAACAGGAACATAATGACTGTAAACTCTCATTATCCCAGTTTTGAAAGTGTCCCTCTACCTGCAAATAGTCTACAGCAGTCAACTTTTGGAAGTTCTTGTCTCATACCATCAAAATTTGCCTTGCTCCAATTAAGAACTTCACTTTTATACAAGGCCTATCCTTTTCCATAACTATTTTGAAAATAATAGAATTATGTTAGCTAACCCCAAAGTTCTCCCCCACTAACACTTCAGTCATGCCTTGCGTTATTTCCTAAGAGAAAATCATGTTTTGCTCCTTTTTTCAAGTAGGTACAACTACCTGTTGGATGAGTGCAGATCAAGGTTGTGTTGTCTTGTGTGCTATTGAGATTTTTGAGTATTGTTGGAGCTGCAGTCATCCATGAAAGTGGAGAGTATTCTATCATACTCTTTCCTTGTTTTGTAGATGGTGGTCTATGGGAGCCGCTTACAGCAGAATTCTCAGTCTGTATGGTGGTGCAAATGTTATTTGCCACTTATCAGGTCAAGCCTGAATGTTGTCTAGGTTTTGCTACCAATGGACACAGACTGCCTATTATCAGAAGAGCTGTGATTAGTACTGAATATTATGTAATCACTAGCGAGCATTTCCTTTTCTGACCTTATGATAGAAGGAAGATACTGGAAGAATCAACTGGGCTCGAAGATTAGTGTGGGTGAATTGGGTTTCAGTTTGTGGGGCACTGGCACTAGTAACGGATAGAAGGGAGCTGATCCAGTGGGATGGGCTTCACTACTGGGACTTGTGTCCAAGTGATTTGGGTGTCTTTAATACTCTATATACTTAATGAAGAGTAACACGGAGCTTGATTGATGCATATAAGACCCTGAAGAGTCTTGACTAGGTAGATGTGGAGACGGTGTTTCCTTTTACGGAGAATCTAGAATGAGGAATCCCTGTTTGAAATTAAAGGGTCCCCCATTTGAGCAGACATGAGATGAACATTTTCTCAGAAGAAAATGTTAATCTCATGTCAGCTGAAATGGGACACCCTTTATTTTGAGTGCCTTTGGAACTCTTGCTGATACAGAGCTGGAAACATAATCTTTCTTTGCATATTTATAAGGCAGAGGTAGGTAGATTATTGGTAAGGAAAGTGGTGAAAGGTTATCGAGGTTAGGTGGCAATGTGAATCTGCGTTCCAATCAATTACCTTACTGACTGGCGAATCTACTTCCAAGAGCTGAACGGCCCACTTTTGCACCTTGCTCGCATGTTTGTTTCATTGAGCACAAGGATGGTTGTGAAACTTTCTGCTCTGTTAGTGGCTCAGTTGTCCAGTACAGTTCGTGGATGGATGGAAGTAACAGGAATACAGAGCTTTGATCTAAAGCGCTGGTTATAAGATTACTTTTATCTGTCTCATTACATGCTGTTTGGCATGCAAGCAAGTCCTATATTGCATTTATCGCATTGTTTTAAATATGCCGAGGGCATCTGTCATATTGTCCACTATGCTTTATTGATCCAAGCTTGATAGTAATAGCAAATTGGGAGAAGATGAACCATGAGACTGAAAGTTGTGGTTGAATACAATTCAAGCTGCTGATAGCCCTTACGACCTCAGTGAAGCCTGTTGGAGAGTTGCAGGATCTGTTCAAAATCTATTCTATTTCGCATGATGATCGCCTCAATAACGTTCAGTGGCACTATCCTCAGTGTGAAGATGGGATGTAGATGGGACTCCACAAAAACTGTGCATTGGTCATTCCCACCAGAAGTGTCACGGACAGATATATCTGTGATAGGTACAGTGGTGAGCATGTGATTTTACTTTCTTGTTGGTTCCTTCACCATCGGCCCAGACCCAGTCCCCGCAGCTGTGTATTTGAGGACTTGGCCAGTTTGATCTGTGTTTGCACTACTGAGCAGCTTTTTTAGTGATTGACATTGACGTCTCCTCCCACAGTACAACGTGTGTCCTTGTTGCCTTCATGCTTTTCTCAAGCGGTGCTCAATGTGGAGAATGATTAAGGAAACATGACACAATACAAAAACCGGTTTATATCCCTCAGAGGAAAAACACTATTTCAAAGAAAATCAGCCATGCACAATTAAAGACACAAGGAACAGCATAAAACTAAAAGAATGGGCTTACAAAAATGCAAAATAAAAGCATAGATCCTGCTAACTGGAAAAGACACAAAGACCAGAAAAAGACCACAAAGCAGCTCATAAAAGGTACTAAAATGAATTATGAGAGGAAATTTGTTAGGTACATCAAAATCAATAAGGACAAATTTTATGGCTTCATAAAAGGAGTAAAAGTGCTAAGGAGTAGTGCTGGCCTGCTAAAGCCTGAAAGTGGGGATCTTGCCAATGATTGTGGAGAAATGGCAGACATATTGATTGTGACTTTACCTCCATATACTCAGTAGAAAAACAGTAAAACTTGCCAACGTCCTGAGGAAATTCTCACTGGATTGGGAACAGGGACTGAATAAAATTAACTTCATTTCCTCCTTACCAATATCTTACTTAAAAGAAGTAAAGAGTGACAAATCCCTGGGATCTAATGGTTTCCATGAGAGGATGTCAAAGGACATAGCGGAGCAAGTTGTAGATACCCTAACTATGATCTTTCAGAGTTCCTTAGAAATGCCCCTCTGGATTGGAAAAGTGCATGTTGCTCTGCTTTCTAAGAAGGGTGAAAAAGGGAAACCAGGGAATTGCAGATCAGTTAGCCTAACCCCTCTGGTGGGAAAGTTGCTGGAGTTTATAATCAAGAATGGAGTAACTGAGCAGTTTGAAAAATTTCATTTAATCAAGATGAACCAGCATGGATTGATGACTGGTAAGTCATGCCTGACAAGCCTCATGGAAATCTTTTGAAGAATTGACGAAAGTAGTGGATGGGGTAATGTAAATGGCTATTGTTTATGTGGACTTCCAGATGGCACTTGAAGTCCCATCCACATAAGCTGTTAACTAATGTAGGAGCCATGGAATTGAGTTCAAATTACTGATGTGGCTGGGAACTGATCGAATGGCAGGTGACAGAAAATGAGGATAATGGCTAGGTATGCATATGGGCAGAATGTGACCAGTAGTGTCCTCCTTGTGTCAGTTTCGTTTTCGGAGACCCTCACGGACATACTGCAATAACAAGACACTGTCCTGTTTAGAAAAACACAAATCCCTTTATTACCAAACAAGTACAAGCTGTGGAGAATCACTGTACTCAACCCGGCACAGTGCAGAGTCTCGCAAGTAATTCTCCCCAAGCAGCGGACACTCCCCACTTTTTATACTTTACAGAAGACATGATACAGAAAACAATTACACAATTTACAAAAGACACGATTCATGAAACAATTACTACAGCAGACAAAGACAGGGTACCAAACAAGTATTGCATCAAGAACATAAAAGACCAGGATATAGTATCGATTGCTAGTGAAGTGGCTGCTAATGGCAGGAGGCGATTTCTAGTTGTTATCGGGACAGATTGTGATTTCAAGTTGCCAGTGTGTCTGGCTAGAACAAAGTCAGTGCCCTGGCTCCTTTGTCAGCGACAGAAGTTACATGCTTTAGAGGTCTCACACCTTTTACAAATGTTCTCCACCTAAGCCTATTTGAAACAGTTTAATTCTAATTTTATTCAGTCAGGAAGCTTAAGACAGTGTCTGCATACCGATGTGTGGGAGGAAAAGGAGTTACAAAGGTTTTACACTGAATTCCCAGCTGGGCAGGAAGCTTCAGGGCAGTGCCTGCATACCTATGTGTAGACAGATAAAAGACTTTAATTTAGAAATCAATGGGATGTTATCACAATAACATCTCACTTGGATCTGTTTGAGGACCTCACTTATTCGCATTTATAAATGGCTTGGATAGTGGCATAGAAAGTCATGTATCTAAGTTTGCTGATGACACAAAATTAGGCAGCATTGTAGACAGTGTAGATTGTAACATAAAATTACAAGGGATATTGATAGACTAAGTGAATGAGCAAAACTGTGGCAGATGGAGTCCAAAATCTGCAAGTGTGAGGTTTTTCATTTTGGTCTGAAAAAGGATAGATTGGAATACATTCTAAATGGTATGAAGTGCAGTAGAAGTTCAAATAGACCTGGGAATCCAGGTGCATTAACTTCAAAATATCATAGGCAGATGCAGAAAATAGTCAAGAAAGCAAATGGTGTGCTGGTCTTTACATCTAGAGGACTAGAGTTCAAGGATGCAGATGTTATGCTACAGTTATACAAAACTCTGGTTAGAGCCAAGCTGGACTGTTGTGAGCATCACACCTTAGTGTATATTGATCTTGGAGGGTGTATGTCATAGGTTTAAAAGAATGATACCTGGATTTAAGGGGTTAAAATATCTGGAGAGATTATATAAATTAAACCTGTTTTCTCTACAGTTTAGAAGTTTGAGGGGCGATCTGATCAAAGTATTCAAGATTTTTAATGAGAAAAGATGGTCGATAAACTATTTCCTTTTGTTGAGGATTCTAGAACCAGGGCGCATTGTCTGAGAATTAGGGCCAGATCGTTCAGGGAAGATGTTAGGAAGCACTTCTACTTATAAAGGGTGGCAGATGTTTGGAACTGTCTTTGACAAATGACAAGGGCTGTTGAATCAGTTGTTAAGTTTCTATCTGAATTGCTTTACAGCAATGCATTAAGGTATTAAGGGACTTGAACCAAAGACAAATGGAGTTAAGCCACAGCTCTGTCATGATCGCATTGAATAGTTGAACATGCTCAAGGGGCTGAATGGCCTGCTCTTGTTCCTGTAATCCTATATATTCAACAGCTGAGAGGGGATGGTAATTAATAATTAGCCAGAGGTTTCCTTGCCCATTTTTGACCTGATGCCATGAGAATTTAAGCCTCCCAGGATCTAGCAAGTGGAAATGTCGGGTTAAAAAACAAGATGCAATAACTAGCATTCCAGAAAAAAAATGGTGGTAAGGGAACTAATAGGCCTGCAGACTGATAAGACCCCTGAACCTGGTGGGATGTATCCTAGGATAATAAAAGAAGTAGCTGCAGAGATAGTGGATACACTGGTAGAAACTTTCCAAGGATATTAGACTTTGGAAAGAGTACACAGGATTTGAAAACTGCCAATGTAACACCTTATTTAAAAAGCAAAAGAGACACACAGAAAGGCCAGTTAGCTTAACATCTGTTGTTGGGGGTAGAATTTTAGAGCCTATTATGAAGGATGTAGTGGCAGAGCACTTCGAAATACATAATATGGTCAAGCAGTGTAAGCATGTCTGGGATGAGGGAAGTGCATGCACTACAGCCAGTGTTGTGGATGACACAAAACTAGGTTGGATGGCAAATGTTGAGGATGAGCCAAAGAGATTGCAGAAAGATCTAGACAGGTTATGCATCTGGGCAAAGTACTTGGCAAATGTAATGTAATGTGGAAAATGGTAACGTTATACATACTGGCAGGAAGAATAGAGGAACTGAATGTCATTTAAGTGGAGAAAGAGTGCAGAAACCTCCAGCGCAGAGAGATTTGAGAGTCCTTGTGTGTCCAGATTAAGAACTGTTACTATGCAGAAGGAGGATATCAGGTCCAAACAAGCCTGCATTGGCTCTATTACTTAATGCCAATCTCCTGCCTTTTCTCTATGATTCCGTACACCATTACATAGAACTGTACAGCACAAGAACAGACCCTTTGACCCACTATTTTGTGCTTAACATGACACCAAATTAAACTAATCCCTTCTGTCTGCCCTTGGTCCATATCCCTCCATTCCTTGCATATTCAAATGCGTACCTAAAAGTCCCTTAAATGTTCACCCCATCCTCTTCATCCCAGCTCCCTCACTCGGCCATTTAACTACTCCCTCAATCACTCATCGAATCCCAGGTTCGTTCATCATCCCAAATGGGGAGAGCTCTGGTGTGAGGGAATTATGTTCCTGACTCTGATTTTATCCTGGTAAAATACTGGTAGCTGTTGCAATGTTTTGCATCAACATTGGCAAACAGTGAATGGATGCAGCCTGTTATAATAGAGGCCTTGCATCCGGTGGCTGAAACATGGTCCCAGTACTGTCAAGAAGGGGGTTTGAACCAGAGGTGTCTCTGTAACGTCTGAGGTGGCAAGTTGCTACCTGGGTGAGGTCGCCCTCCTGAAAATTCAGCAGCTGTCAGATTTGAACCCAAACCTGTGGTGAGGCTGGAACATTTGAATAAAATATCTTCCTTGCTATGATTCTGCTAGATGGCTAGCCCACTCAACTGGACATATGATTTGCCATTGGCAAGATACCAATAGTATCTTGGAAAAATGTCCCTTAATATGTTCTTAAAATATCTTAATTGACTTCCTTGTGGCAGGAAGCATGTTCAAACTGGCCGTCCAGTTGGTAAAATGCCTTCTGTGGCAAAATTTGTTCCATTGCTGACTCTTAGGACCAACAAATAATGCTGAAGTGTCAGTTTTGTTTTGCTCAGGCGCAGACCTGAGACTTGTGCACCATGCTTCTTGGCAGCCCAAAATTCATTCCAAACCCCTCCTCAGTTGTGGCCTACCTCTTATTTCACCTCCCCCTTCCCACACTGCGTCCTAACTCTTGTCCTACTAATCTTTCCTGATGGCACTCCAATTTTCATTTCCTCACACTGGTAAGCAGGCGTCTTTTAGTCTCTGTTCTACAGACTAACCAGCACAGCTCCAGCCCTCAGGCAAAGTGAAAGCATTCTCATTGCACTGCTGTTCTAATCACAAATGGTCTCCCACATTTGCTAATAGGCAATCATGGAAGAGGAACAACCTCTGATTAGAGAAGAAGCTTCATTCAAAATCTTCCAGTTACACTTACCTTTACTTAGAATAAAGGTCTTGTGGGTCACAATCGACCCATTGGCCAAATTCGCCTTTTGGATGAGGCTGATATGAAAGATGTCGAAACTGAATTTGACCAAGGCAGTAGTTGTGCTTGACAGAATAGATACTAGATCAGAGTGTGGGTTTGTTGACTTTCTCGCAGAGCTGGCTTGTTTTTGTTCAGATGCTTCATCACCATGCCAGGTAACATCAGTGAGTCTTCCAATGAAGCAATGTTGTTCTACTCTGCTTGGAATTTATACTGTCCGATCTGTTATGGTGAGTAGTGTTATTTCCAGTTTTGTTCTGTGGAGGTTTGTATATGGGGTCCAATTCTATATGTTTGTTGATTGTATTACACGTTGAGAACCATGCCTCTAGGAATTCCTGTCTGTGTCCGTGTTTGGCTTGGGCTACAATGGTTACATTGCCCCAATTAAATTGATGGCCTTCATGGTCTTGAGTGTACTGATATTAAGGAAAGTTCATTGTGTCATTTTGCTGCTAGCTGATGTTCGTGTATTCTGATGGCTAGTTTTCTTCCTGTCTGTCAGGTGTAAGGTTTGTGGTAATTGTTACATGTTATTTTGTAAACTATGTTGGTTCTGCATGTCATGGGTATGGGGTCTTTAATCCTTGAGTGTTTGTCATAGAGTGGCTGTGGGCTTGTGTGTTACCATGATTCCTAGTGGCCGTAGGAATCTTGTTGTCATTTCTGATATGTTCTTGATGTACGGCAGTGTGGCCAGTGTGCTCGGACATACTGTGCCTTCTTGTTGTTGTCTATTTAGTAGGTATCTGCAGATGAAGTTGCGGGAATAACTATAAAAGCCCATGCCAAACATAGAGACGCATGGGAATTCCTAGAAGCATGGTTCTCAACCCGTAATGCAATCAACAAACTTAAAGAATTGGACCCCGTATACGAACCAATGCAGATCAAAACTGGAAATGACACTACTCATCATGACAGATCAGACAGTATAAATTCCAAGCGGAGTAGAACAACATCACTTCACTGGAGGCCATGTTGATGTTACCTAGCATGAAATCTGAATGAAAACAAGCCAGCTTGGTGATAAGTCAACAACCTCACCCACAATCCAAGCTGCAAATCATTGCTGAAACTTTCGACTAGACCAGAGATTATTTGGTGCAGAATTTACTGATGGTGATAACTTTTGAGGGCCTGAGAAATTGCACAAACTTTAGGGTTTTTTTTAAAAAATAGGCTTGCTTGTGTTTGAGTTGAAATATAGGAAACGAGCGATCATTCCAGCAAGCAGCAGTGTGACATTGACCACATTATCTGTCTTTGTGCAGGTGACTGAGGAACAAATATTAGCCAAAATCCCAGAAAGGGACCAGTGGATTTTTTAGGTTCACTTGAGAGGCAGAAGGGACCCAAGTTTCATGTGAAGTGCGGCACCTCCAACTGTGTGTAAATGTTCTATTTATCATTGAAGCAATTCACTTCATCTTTTGAAAAAGATTACCATTTTGCTCATAGCTTATGACTTGAGATTTATGTGAAGCGTTGCAACTTAAATTATCTTGCATACTTTCATTTCAAATTTTTGGTTTTAAGGTCTCAGTCAGCCTCATAGATTTAGGCTTTAATTGTACATTTGTACCGATCCATAACTTGATCTTTTGAAATGAGTCTAATTTAAAACAGTCCCATCATCATTAATTTTTTCCAAGTCAAGACTCCAAACTTGTTCCATTGGCATTTTTAACAAATGCTGCATCTGTCATGAACAAATCAGAAGACAAAGTATGCTTAGTACCCATCGTTGTAATGTTTTCAGTTGAGATCATATTTTTCAATTAAAGTTCATTTTTGTCAGACACTTATTTTGCTGTTGGTTGTTTTAATTACATGTCACCTGATTCATTTTGGATGAAGTTCTCAAAAAATTGAAAACAGGTAAGAACAAATATCATGAAACCTTTGAGCAATTCATAATTTTTTCTTTGGAGTTTTTTTAAAGTCTGAATATGTTTGCAAAATAATGATAGTGCCCTTTGGCATAGGCAAAGACATATCAGACCTGGAAACTTGTGTAATAAAATATCAAACTTTTGGACTTTTAAGTCTTTACAACAACGAATTCAGATTAAGAATTGGCACACGTTGGGGAAAGCAATGAGAGGTATCTCTGAAGAGATAAGAAAGAATATGGAACGTTGGAAAGGAGCTGACTGGCAGGTATGGATTGACTGGGTAATTAGATTCTGTATCTTAAGGGACCAAGACCTGTCTTGATGATTAAGCTCTGGGCACCTTTCCACACCTGAGGGCCTTCCTCTCAATGTTGGAATTTCGTATCTTCAAAGATGCTGTATTGTAAACTAAGTAGCTGTAAAATAGATTGCCAGAAGGAATGGTTGTGGAAAACGATGACTCGAACAGTAAAGAACCTTTTTAAGTAGCACGTTTCTCAATGGCTTTAAAGCACATACTATTGTAGAAATGCATATATTTTAAAATAGGTGGACAGGTTTATAATTAAAGGCAAACGGTCTTTTGGGTTTGTACTAATGTTGCTAAATACAGTAGCACACAACCGAGATAACAAGTATGTTGTTCTATCAGGAACTTTGAGAAACACTTAGATCCTTTTCCTAAAGAGGTACCAGAATGTGACAAAGGGTACTTTTTGGCACTGTAACAGTATGGATGGTGTATCCATATCAAATGTACTGCAGCATTGATAACTAACTCACCACCACCTTCATCCAGTGTTTAGGAGATCAGCAGCAAATGCTGACCCTGATAGTAATGCTTGTATCCCAAGGAAGAAGGAGAAAAGAGGCATAAGTATTTGCAATGCACTTTTAATATGCTGAAACCAGGGATAGGTTAACTCATTTAGTAGGGGAGTAACAGTCTCAGGTAAATGAGAATACTTTATTGTTGTATGGCATCATACAATAAATATGACCTTTGACTTTGTTCCTCCTAGTGCCTTAATGGGCAACATTTGAATGGTCGCCTTTCCTAATTAAACAAGTGTATTTTCTCAGAGCCAGTCTTTAGAAGTTAGAGACTAGATATAGTCTGGTTTCTTAATTTTTGAAGAGAAGTTTTTTTTGTTCTCATTTATTTAGTTTTCTGGTGTTTTGTTCCTTCATACCAAGCAAAAGTATTATGCTGTATAGCACTGTTGTATGGACATGATGTGAGAGAGGAATTGGGGCCTGTAGAAGTAGTACTGGAGATTGGAAAGTATTACTATGGTTTCTCATCATGCTGTTTGCAAACTGACTTGCAGTTAATGAAGTTGATACTGTTTCTTGTATGAAGTGTAATTTCCATGCAATAAGAAATTTAGGGTGGTTGATCTCCAGAGGTGTAAGATGTTGCTGTATGAAAAGATGAGCAGTCTTTGCTGAGGACCATGCTGAGTTTCTGGAAGCAAAGGCAATGTGGCTATACAACTGGTATGCCATGATGATGATTTTGCCTTCTAGAAACTTACCCCTCATACCATGCCCGTGCAACACTGATGAACAACAACATTGGGGGAAGGCCAATTTCAAAAGTTAGACAGGATCTGGCAAACATAGACTGGGAGTAGCTACTTGCAGGTATTTCTAGGCTTGGAAAGTGTGTCTTTTATAAGTAGTGTGGTGAAAATTCAGGGACAGAGTGTTCCTCTTAAAAGCAAGGACAGTATGTCTAGAGAATCCTAGGTGTCAAGGGATATTGAGAGTGTGATAAAGAATAAGAAGGAAGCATATATCAGACACAGCACATTATAAACAAGGCAGATCCTTCAAAAGTAGAGTGAAAGGTTGCTTAAAAAATTAGAGAGGCCATGAACCATCTTTGGTAGATGGGATGAAGGAAAATCCAAGGCCTTTTCCAAGTGTATTAAGAGTAAGGGGGAAATAAAAACCAGGGAGAGAGAATGGGACATATTAGATACCACTGGGCAACCTGTGCATGGAGTCAGTGTACATGGGTGAGATCTTAAATGAATACTTCTCATCTGTATTCACTGTAACTGGCAGTTTCAGTTGGGATGGTGATGTAGAACTTATGATTAATCAGGAGGAGGTAGATGTTTTAGCAGGCATATGGGTGTATAAATCCCCAGGGCCTGATGAAATATATCCCAGACTGCTGTGGGAAGCAAGGGAGAAGATTGCTGGGATACATATGTGTACATTGTAGGTTTACTTTGCTGGCTACAGGTGAAGTGCCAGATGGAGGATAGCTTTGTTCAAGAAGGGAAGCAGGAATAGGCTAGGTAATTACAGATCAGTTAGTCTGACGTCAGTGGTAGGGAAATTATTGGGAAAAAATACTGAAGCTCAGGATTAATCAATACTTGAAAGACGGATTGACCAGAGGTAGTCAGCACAGATCTGTTCGAGGGAGATCCTGCCTGACATGTTTAATTGAGTATTTTTTTGAAAAGCGACTAAGTGTATTGATGCAGGTCATGCGGTTGATGTGGCTTACATTGACTTCAGTAAAGCATTTGACAAGGATCCACATGGAAGGCTGGTCCAAAAGGTAAGAGCCCAGATGATCCAAGGCAAGTTGGCAAAGGGTGTTGGTTGAGAGTTACTGCTGTAGTTGCAAGCCTTTGACCAGCAATGTACCACAGGGTTTGTTGCTGGGACCCTTGCAGTTTGTCATGTACATTAACAACTTGGATGTGAATGTCAAAGATATAATTAGTAAGTTCGAAGATGACATGAAAATTGGTAGTATGATTGATAGTGAGAAGAATGGTCTCAGGCTACAGTCTGATATTGGGCAGAGTAATGGCAGATGCAGTTTAATCCTGATTAATGCCAGTTGATATATTTTGGGAGGCCTAATAGAGGAAGGATGTACACCATGAATAGTAGGTTCTGAGGTAGTACTGAGGAGCAAAGGGACCTTTGTGTACAAGTCCGTAGATTCCAAAGGTGTCAGCACAGGTGGTCAAGGTCGTGACAAACCCATGCGGGATGCTTGCTTTTATTGGCCAGGGTGTAGAATTTTGGAGCAAGGAAGTTTTGTTAGAAGTTTCACACATTGGTTAGGCCATAGATTGAATACTTTGTGCAGTTCTGGTCACTGCACTGTTGGAAGGAAAGCATTGCACTGGAGAGGGTGCTGAGGAGATTCAACAGGATGTTGCCTGGAATAGAAAATCTCAGCTATGAGAACAGGCTGGGTTTGTCTGATTCTCTTGGGACAGAGCAGGCTGAGAGGGGATCTGACTGAGGTACACAAAATTGAGAGGCATGGCGCGGGGAGCTTGTGAGAATCTGTTTCACCATGGCAGACATGTTTAACACCAAAAGGCATAAATTTAAGGTGAGGCATATGTGGTTTGGAGGAAATCTGAGGAAACTTTTTTTTTCACTGAGAGGGTGGTAGAAATAGGGAATATGCTGCTCAAGAGTAAGGCAGAAGCAAGTACTCTCGCAACATTTAAGAAGCATTTGGATGAATACTTCAAATGCCGGGGCATAAGCAATGGACCAGTGCAGGTAGATGGGATTTAGTATAATTTGGTGTTCATTGGTTGGCATAGACATGTGGAGTGAAGGCCCAGTTTCTATATGGTGTGTGGCTTTTTATGTTTGCACGTTTTTCTCATCCTTCTCTGCTTTTCAACTTCCTTGGCTAGATCTGTTGGTAGAAGTCATGCAGTAACGGGGTGAAAATGTGTACTGACAGGAGGATAAATTTATGTAATTTAGCAAAAATATGTAGCTGTGAATTGATGACTTTTGTTTATGCAGCAAATGCACTACGAGTAAAGATCAAGAAAGTAGATTAAGTAGTAATATTCAAAATGGAAATTAAGTATATACATGAACGGAAGAAATCTGTAGGACTTTGGACAGGGAGCAGGGAGTGGGCTGCTCTTTCAGAGATCTGTAGCTGTGTACATCAAGGTTGAGTACTGAGGGCTTGGAATGTTTAATTGTGATCCTGCCTGCTGTCTCAAGTGTGAATAAAAGATCTCGTAGTGTGTTAAGAAGAACAGGAGAACAACTTTCTGTGACCAATATTTGACATTCAAAAATAGATTATCGTTGGATTATTGCATTACTGCTAATGAGACCTTGCTGCGTGCATTGGTTAGTGCATTTTCTACACTACACAGCAACTGTTAAAACATTACAGTGCAGCACAGGCCCTTCGGCCGTTGATGTTGCGCCGACCTCTGAAACTAATCTGAAGCCCATCTAACCTACACTATTCCATTATCATCCATAGGTTTATCCAATGCCCTTAAAGTTGGCGAGTCTACTACTGTTGCAGGCCGGGCATTCCAAGCTCTTACTAAGTGCTTTGTTGACTTTGAAGAACTTGTGTCCTGAAGGGCTATATAGATTGCATAAATTTGCTTACTTTTACATCTCCTTCTAAACTTTTCTATTCAAACCTAACGCAATATCTGTCTCAGAGTCTCAATGAATCAATAGTTGTGTCTTTTTTAATGAGTTATTTAGTTATTTCTTTTGAAAGGTTACTAAAAAAACTGTAATGTGAATTGGGGACACTTTTAAAATTAGAGGTTGCTTTTGAAAGCTTTAGGAGAAATCTTTTCTCTAAGGTTATACAATTTTGGAACTCTACCTCAATGCGGTTGGGCAGTGGTATCTAGGAATCAGGGCAAGATGGGAATGTGAAATTTGAAACACAAATGGATCCCATTAAATGATGGACAGGCTCGATGGGTGAAATGGCTTCTGTTCCTATTCTGTATGTCTGTAATTGGTGTGGTAAAATTGCTCACCTTTTATAAAATACTTTGGTGATAAAGTGCTCACAAAATTGCCAGTGATGAGTAGAGAGCCCAACTGTGCAGCAGAGCTTTTTCCCTGTTACTGATAAAGAAAACCATTCTACCTATGTTCAAGGTTTCAATGTATAATTTCAGGTAGTGCAGCATGATGATCTGGAATGCTACTGCACTGGGCAATCTCAAAACAGTGCTTTGTAACAGAGTGCTAAGACCAGCAATCTGATGCAAGTGGTGATTCATTGTTGGGGAATGGAGGTACTAATTTTAATTTTTTTTCAATATAGCAACAAATTCATGCAACATAGACAGTATTCAAGATAACAGCACCACCCTTATTGATAGGTTTGATGACAGTCCACTCAGAGGGAGAAAGGTTTGAATGGGTGAGGGGACCAGGGAAATAAAGGCAACCAATGTCATGTTGATAGTTCTCAATAAACAGATCAAGTTGAAGATAATAAAATGTGAGGCTGGATGAACACAGCAGGCCAAGCAGCATCTCAGGAGCACAAAAGCTGACGTTTCGGGCCTAGACCCTTCATCAGAGAGGGGGATGGGGGGAGGGAACTGGAATAAATAGGGAGAGAGGGGGAGGCGGACCGAAGATGGAGAGCAAAGAAGATAGGTGGAGAGGGTGTAGGTGGGGAGGTAGGGAGGGGATAGGTCAGTCCAGGGAAGACGGACAGGTCAAGGAGGTGGGATGAGGTTAGTAGGTAGCTGGGGGTGCGGCTGGGGGTGGGAGGAAGGGATGGGTGAGAGGAAGAACCGGTTAGGGAGGCAGAGACAGGTTGGACTGGTTTTGGGATGCAGTGGGTGGGGGGGAAGAGCTGGGCTGGTTGTGTGGTGCAGTGGGGGGAGGGGATGAACTGGGCTGGTTTAGGGATGCAGTGGGGGAAGGGGAGATTTTGAAACTGGTGAAGTCCACATTGATACCATATGGCTGCAGGGTTCCCAGGCGGAATATGAGTTGCTGTTCCTGCAACCTTCGGGTGGCATCATTGTGGCAGTGCAGGAGGCCCATGATGGACATGTCATCAAGAGAATGGGAGGGGGAGTGGAAATGGTTTGCGACTGGGAGGTGCAGTTGCCTGCACTGCCACAATGATGCCACCCGAAGGTTGCAGGAACAGCAACTCATATTCCGCCTGGGAACCCTGCAGCCATATGGTATCAATGTGGACTTCACCAGTTTCAAAATCTCCCCTTCCCCCACTGCATCCCTAAACCAGCCCAGTTCATCCCCTCCCCCCACTGCACCACACAACCAGCCCAGCTCTTTCCCCCCCACCCACTGCATCCCAAAACCAGTCCAACCTGTCTCTGCCTCCCTAACCGGTTCTTCCTCTCACCCATCCCTTCCTCCCACCCCCAGCCGCACCCCCAGCTACCTACTAACCTCATCCCACCTCCTTGACCTGTCCATCTTCCCTGGACTGACCTATCCCCTCCCTACCTCCCCACCTACACCCTCTCCACCTATCTTCTTTGCTCTCCATCTTCGGTCCGCCTCCCCCTCTCTCCCTATTTATTCCAGTTCCCTCCCCCCATCCCCCTCTCTGATGAAGGGTCTAGGCCCGAAACGTCAGCTTTTGTGCTCCTGAGATGCTGCTTGGCCTGCTGTGTTCATCCAGCCTCACATTTTATTATCTTGGAATCTCCAGCATCTGCAGTTCCCATTATCTCAAGTTGAAGATAGAAGGCCAGAGGGAAGGGTCCAGGTGGAGGGCGTGTCTTGAACATGGAGTTTATTGAAAGGACTGTTGCCCAAAAAACATTGAAGAAGCCAGAGAATGAAGGGAGGAGCAGGACAGCTCTGTTGACAGGCAGTGCTGTTGAAAAGAGAAGTCGAGTGTCTGTGCATATGGCAGCACATAGCATTGAACATGGATCTCAGAGTGCAGCAAGAACAGCAACGGAAGACTGTTGTACACCTGTGATCATGGGAGGATTTAAATATGAAACATCAGTCAAATTCCATGAGGAATAAGTCTGAGCTGGAAGTAGTGAGGAATGAGATGTGGCATTGGAAGTAGGTTTTGGCAAAAGGTTTGTCAAATACTAGGAGAATAAAGGAAAGTCATGATGGTGAACAAGAAGAAAGGACAGAATAGATCTTCTCAAAACTTGCTAGAACAGAGATGTTGTTGGAAAAAGAAGCAGAACTTCAAACTTGGAAGAAATGTGGCAGCGCGTTAAACACCATAAAATAAAATGAAGAACTGCGGATGCTAGAGATCTGAAACAAAAACTGAAATTACTGACGAAACTCAGTAAATCTGGCAGCTCCTGTGTGAAGAAAGCAGAGGCAATGTTTTGAGTCCAGTGACTGTTCTTCAAAACTGATAGCAGCTGGGAAAATTGCTATTCATGCTGAAGGCAAGGTTGGTAGGTGCCATTTGAAGGAAATTGTCAAGTTGCTGCACTGCATTGTTTAGATATGTTTGCTATTGCATGCCAGTGGCCGAGAGAATAACTGTTCATTGAGCTATTTTAGATGCTGAGGAAGCTGGCTGTTTTAGATGATGCTGACTTACTGGAGAGTTGTTGAAGCAGACAAGTGGACCAAATTCTGTCATATTTAAATGCTGGGGAGTCAGGATTCTTGGTCAGTGGCCTGCTCTGTGGTCACAGCTTTTATGACAGCTCAGTTTCTGCTCAGTTGTAAGCTCCAAGATGTTGATAGTGCCAATGAATGTCAAGGAGATTTGGTTAGATTACTTTATACTCTATTTGTCAATGTATTTGTCTAGGAAGAATGGAGGGCAACATGAAATAAATTACATAAGTGCAGGATAACAAAGTGTGAAGCTGGATGAACACAGCAGGCTAAGCAGCATCTCGGGAGCACAAAAGCTGATGTTTCGGGCCTAGACCCTTCATCAGAGAGCTCTGAATATTGGTCACAGAAAGTTGTTCTCCTGTTCTTCTTAACACACTACGAGATCTTTTATTCACACTTGAGACAGCAGGCAGGATCACACTTTAACATTCCAAGTGAAAGATCAGAGAACTCTGATGAAGGGTCTAGGCCCGAAACGTCAGCTTTTGTGCTCCTGAGATGCTGCTTGGCCTGCTGTGTTCATCCAGCTTCATACTTTGTTATCTTGAATTCTCCAGCATCTGCAGTTCCCATTATCACTGATACATAAGTGCAGGACAGGATGCTTTTAGGTGTATGTACACAAGTCCATGAAGGTGGTAAGGAAAACTAAGAGGGCTGTTCAAAATAAATGTGGAATCTTTGTCTTTATGGCAGAATAACACCAAGGAAATGCAGTATTTTTGCTTAGAGATGAATTGGTTGAAATAAAAATCTAACCGTCTTTATATTTCCCCTCTTGAACTTGGTTCATAAGTTCAGAAAGTTTATATCCTTTTGGGGGCTCCAGTGTTGTATTATTGTTGAAGAGGTTACCTATCTTCACTGTGGCCTGTGGGTCAGAAAGTGGAGAATCCAGTTGCACAGAGTGGAGCCGAGACCAAGGTCATGGAGTTTTGAGTTCAAAGTTCAGATCTTTTTGATTAAGTTAGAAACAATATGAATAAGTAAACATTAATGCTTCTAGGATGTGAGACTTCAGCCGATGTGAGACCACAAAAAGGTACTATTTTTAGCAAGCTATAATTATTGAGGTATCACAAAATAGTTCACAATCAAATGTCGTGCTTTTAGAATTTTTGTTGTGTGATTTTCTATCCCAGCACATTTTTGCATTTGTCCTATTTGGATGCCATGTAGCCAAAAGCAGCCTCAGTTTCATTGAAGTATTATTTCCTACAAAAATATATTCAAGAATTTTTTTACTCTAATTTTCATTTTATTAGCAGAAATGTTTTTTGTTGATGTATCATAATATTTTCATGATGTTAAATATTTCAAGATTTGGTAAAGCATGTTCATGCTGTAATTGTGCTACGATTGTCAAACTATTGTAATCATACAATGAAACGGACGTAGCAAAGAATGTTAAAAGGTTTTCTTTCAATGATTCAAAATATACCCAATTAGTTACTTTCCTCATTGTTAGTTTCATGTGGTTGATTTTTTTTCTGAATGTAGATTTAAGAAAACTTGTAAGGATTAAAAAAGCCAGGATATGTATCAAAGAAAAAGACACAGCCTATAAAGTGGCCAAGAGCACTGGGAAATCAGAAGATTGGGAAGGTTACAAAAACAAACAGAGTATAACAAAGAGAGAAATAAGGAAGGAGAGGATCAAATATGAAGGTAGGCTAGCTAATAATGTTAGAAATGATAGTAAAAGTTTCTTTGAATACATAAGAAACAAACGAGAGGCAAAAGTAGACATTGGGCTGTTCCAAATTGATGCTGGAAGGCCAGTGATGGGAGATTAAGGAAATAGCTGAAGAACGTCAGTACTTTGTGTCAGTCTTCACAGTGGAAGACATGAGTAGTCTGCTAACACTTAGGGAGAGTCAGGGGGCAGAGTTGAGTATGGTAGGCATTACAAAAGAGAGTGCTAGAAAAGCTAAAAGGTCTAAAAATTGATAAATATCCTGGCCCCAATGGGCTACATTACAAGATAATGTATGGCTTAGAAAGGGTGGACACCGGGAAGCTGTTTCCGTTAGGTGGGGAGACTAGGACCTGTGGGCACAGCCTTAGAATTAGAGGGGGTAAATTTAAAATGAAATGAGGAGACATTTCTTCAGCCAGAGAGTGGTGGGCTTGTGGAATTCATTGCCACGGAGTGCAGTGAAGGCCGGGACGTTAGATGCCTTCAAGGCAGAGATCGATAAATTCTTGATCTCACAAGGAATCAAGGGCTATGGGGAGAGTGCAGGGAAGTGGAGTTGAAATGCCCATCAGCCATGATTTAAATGGCGGAGTGGACTTCATTGGGCCGAATGGCCTTACTTCCACTCCTATGTCTTATGGTCTTATGGAAATCCAAATAATGTGCCACTGTGGTGATGTTAGAGATCTGTGGACTACTTATTGATTCGTTGTATGATATGTTTCAGCTATCTTGTGTAAACAATTAACAGTTGGTAATTAGATAGGGGATCTGATTGAGGCGTATAAGATTAGTAAGAGATTGGACACTCTGGAGGCAGGAAGCATGTTTCCACTGATGGGTGAGTCCAGAACCAGAGGACACAGTTTAAAAATAAGGGATAGGCCATTTAGAACAGAGTTGAGGAAAAACTTCTTCACCCAGAGAGTGGTGGATATATGGAATGCTCTGTCCCAGAAGGCAGTGGAGGCCAATTCTCTGGATACTTGCAAGAAAGAGATAGATAGAGCTCTTAAAGATAGTGGAATCAAGGGTTATGGGGATAAGGCAGGAACAGTATGCTGATTGTGGATGATCAGCTATGATCATAATGTATGGTGGTGCTGGCTCGAAGGGCCGAATGGCCAACTCCAGCACCTATTGTCTACTTAAAATCCAGAAGCCACAGCATCTTTACAAGCTAGATCAGATTAATTATGGGGAATGACTGTGGTTTCAAACCTCAAGATTTTGCCTTTTGGATGCCATTTAAAAAATAATAGCCATGGTGGAGCTCGTTTGAATGAAAGAAAAATCGCAATACGTTTTTTAAAAAAACCAACAGCAGACCTGAAGAGAGAAGCACAAAAAGTATTGGTTTAATATAAGGGTTTAGCAAAAGAATTCAGAATCCAGGCAAATCAATAGAAAATTTCATCAATGATTTGCAGTGAAACCACAATAAGTCTAATACCGGTAATCCCAAACTCCAGTTGTGGCCAAGCTGTGAGCAACATAGTAAATCCAACAGAAGGTTGCCCATGATGAGCCTAAATTCTGTACTGGTAGTTCTGGATTAGCCAAATTTATGAATGCTTCTCATATGACTACTCTGATCAATTTAGCATAGTTAGATTACTCCAGAGTAAAAAATCACAGACAAATGCTGTAGAGATTGCAGCTAAATAATTTGAACCACATGCAGAGTAATATCAGAGTGATATTCACAAAGAAGTGCGGCCTCAAGACTCTACTCTGTAGTACAAAACTAACAAAACTGCCTGGATTACTGTAGCGTTTTTTCATATGACTACTCTGATCAATTTAGCATAGTTAGATTACTCCAGAGTAAAAAATCACAGACAAATGCTGTAGAGATTGCAGCTAAATAATTTGAACCACATGCAGAGTAATATCAGAGTGATATTCACAAAGAAGTGCGGCCTCAAGACTCTACTCTGTAGTACAAAACTAACAAAACTGCCTGGATTACTGTAGCGTTTTTGAAGCAATTGTCAGGAACGTGGACAAGATTTTTAATGGAAGAAAAGTAAGATTGTCACACTGAAGATCCTGAAGAGTCTGAATGTCTACCTGAACCTGCACAGAACATGCAGATGCCCCAAGATTTGGCACTGCAGGACAAAAACATTGGAAAACATGTTTGCCCACATTGATAACATGGCCGACTAATTAAAAGACAACACCCACAGCAGAAAAAGATTGCTAAATTTTTCAAAAGCTAACTTCAAATATTCTATTGTCAGTAGTGATTAAATTGAATGATGACATTTTCGTATTACATATCACCCTGCAGCTTAAGGAAGTGCAATCAAACAATCAAACAGGGAATGGGTGACCATTAGCCAGAAGAAGGGTGGCAGGCAGGTAACCAGAAAAGCCCCAGTGTCCCATCTCATCCAAGAACAGATTTTGTGTGTTGGAAAATGGTGAAAGTGACAGTTCTTCTGGGGAGGGAAGCCAGGCTTTTGACTCCAGCATCACAGAGTTTGTTTCTGGGGAAGATGGGACTTGCACAGCTCCAGGTTGCGTCTGAACTGGAATGGGACCAACATCCTTATGAAACCTTTGCTACTGCAGCTGTTGGGGATTTAAACTAATTTATTAGGGCAGTGGGATGCAGAGTGGAGGTACTGTCGAGGTGATGCACAGACAAGGTTAGAAGGCAGAGCAAATATAGTCAAGACACATGAGAGCATGGAAAGTCTGGTTAGCATTTATTTTAATTTGAGAAGCTTTGCAAATCAGGCAGTGAGTTGAGACTGTTAATAAACATATGAGGATGTGATATCATTGCTATCACAGAGACATGGTTGATAGACGGATAGGACTGGGCACTCAATATTCTACATTATAGAATCTGCTGATGAGATGGGGGTGGTGTAAAAAGGAGTTATGACTCAATAGTGATCAAACAGGCAATTAGAGCAATAAGAAGGGACGACATCTTAAGGTTTCTCAAACTAGGCCAAATGGGTCAAACTTAAAAATGGAAAGGGGACAATCACTTTACTGGGGGTGGACTAAGGGCTGTAGGCCATCAGGAGGAAGAGAAATAAATATGTAAGCAAATGACAGAATTGTAAAAGTAATCAAGATAATAGAGGATTTCAACTTCCCCAGTATTAAGTGGCATAGACAAAGTATGAAATACTTAGAGGGGGCAGAATTCTTAAAATGTGTTCAGGAGAGCTTTTTAAGCCGCATGGGGTAAGTCCTTCAAGAGAGGTGGTAGTGCTGGACGCAACTTTAGGCAACAAAGCCAGGAAAGTAACAACAGATGTGGCAGTGGGGACCATATTCATAATATTAACCATAATTTGGTGAGATTTAAGGTATAGACATACTTTCAAAAGTTGTTTAGGTGCAGATATTTGCAGGTAAGGGGATGGCTGGAAAATGGAAATCATTCAAAAATGAGATAGAGTCCAGAGACAGTGTATGTTCCTGTTAGGGTGAAGGGCAAGGCTGGTAGGTGTGGGGGATGCTGGACAACCAGAGAAAGAGAGATTTTGGTCAAGAGAAAGAAGAAAGCATGTGTCAGGTATAGACAGCAGGGATCGAGTGAATCCCTAGATCAGTATAGAGGCAGTAGGAGTAAACTTAAGAGGGAGATCAGAAGGGCAAAAAAGGGACATGAAATTGCTTCTTCAGATAGAGTTAAGGAGAATCCAGAGGGATTCTACAAGTACATTTAGGACAAAAGGATAAGTAGGGAGAGAATAAGTTCCCTTAGAGATCATCTTGGCCATGTGTGTGTGGAATCGCAGGAGGTGGGGGAGATATTAAACAAGTATTTTGCATCAGTGTTTACTGTGGAGAAAGATTATGGAAGATGGAGAATGCAGAGAAATAAATAGTGACAGCTTGAAAAATGTCCATACTACAGAGGAGAAGGTGCTGAACATCTTAAAATGCATAAAGGTGGATAAATCCCAGAACTTGATCAGGTGTACCCTCGAATTCTATGCGAAGTGAGGGAAGAGATTGCTGCGTCCCTTGCTGAGATATTTGTATCATCGATAGCCATAGGTGAGGTGCTAGAAGGCTGGAGGTTGGCTAACATTGTGCCGCTACTTAAGCAAGGTAGTAAGGAAAAGCCCAGGACCTCTAGACCTGTGAGCCTGATATCAGTGGTGGGCATCATGTTGGAGGGAATCCTGAGGGACAGAATTTACATGTATTTGGAAAGGCATGGACTGATTAGGCATATTCAACATAGATTTGTATCTCTGTAGATTTGATTGTGTCTCGCTAACTTCATTGCGTTTTTTTTTGAAGAAGTAATGATGAGGACTGATGAGGGCAGAGCAGAGGATATGATCTGTATGGACTTCAGTAAGGCATTTGATAAGATTCCTCATGGTAGACTAGTTAGTAAAGTTAGATCACACTGAATACTCATAGGTAGAAAGTCAAGAGGGTGGCAGTGGAGGGTTTCTTTTCATACTGGCGGCTTGTGACCATTGATGTGCCACAAGGATCGGTGCTAGGTCCACTGCTTTGCATCATTCAAATAAATGATTTGGATGTGAATGCAGGAGGTATGGTTAGTAAGTTTGTAGATGACACCAAAATTGTAGGTGTAGTAGTGGAGAGTGAAGAAGGTTATCTTGGAGTACAACTGGAATCTTGATCAGATGGGCCAATGTGCTGAGAAGTGCCAGATGGAGTTTAATTTAGATAAATGTGAAGTGCTGTACTTTTAGAAAAGTAAATCAGAGTAGAACTTATACATTTAATGGCAAGGTGCTGGGGAGTGTTGCTGTAGAAAGAGACCTTGAGTGCAGGATCACAGTTTCTTGAAAGTGGAGTCAAAGATAGGATAGTGAAGAAGATATTTGGTATGCTTGCTTTTATTGGTCAGTGCATTGAGTATAGGAGTTGGGATGGTATATTGCGACTGTACAGGACACTGGTTTATCCACGTTTGAATTCTGGCCTCCCTGCTATAGGAAGGATGTTGTGAAACTAGAAAGTGTTCAGAAAAGATTTACAAGGATGTTGCCAGGGTTGGAGGGTTTGAGCTTTAGGGAGAGGCTGAATAGGCTGGACTATTTTCTCCGTGTCAGAGGCTGAGGGGTGACCTTATAGCTGTTTATAAAATCATGAGGGGCATGGATAGGGTAACTAGAGTGCAAGGTTAGAAGCCATAGGTTTAAGGTGAGAGGGGAAAGATGTAAAAGGGACCAAAAAGGCAACTTGTCTATGCAGAGCATGGTGCGTGTATGGAATGAGCTGTCAGAGGAGGTAGTGGAGGCTGGTACAGTCACAACATTTAAAAGGCAGCTGGATGGATATATGAATAGGAAGAGTTTAGAAGAATATGGGCCAAATATTGGCAAATGGGACTAGATTCATGTAGGATATCTGGTCGGCTTGGATGAGTTCGACTGAAGGGTTGGTTTCCATGCTGTATATCTCTATGACTATGACTGGAAATAAATGCCAGTTTTGGGGTGGAAGGCTGTTTCTGGGCAAAGTAGACTGGGAACAACTACTTTGTAGGAAAATTCACATTGGAGTAATAGGAGACATTTGAATGGGTTGGAGTGCAGTGTCAACAGATCCCATAATGGTGAATGGTGGGGTCAGTAAATCCTGAAAATGCCTGATGTCAAAAGATTTACTGATTAGATGAGGGGAGAAAAGTGAAGCTGCTAGTAGAAACTGAAGTTTCAAAATACTGGTTGCCCTAGAGAAGTATAGAAAAATGTAGGTGGTTGCTTCAAAAAGAAATTAGAGTGAAGAGGCGACATGAAAAACATTGGTGGATAACATTAAAGAAAATCCAAAGACATAGCAAGAACTGCAGATGCTGGAGTCACAGATAACACAGTGTGGAGCTGGAGAAACACAGCAGGTCGGGCAGCATTGGAGGAGTCGGGAAGTTGACATTTCGGTCAGGACCCTTCTTCAGAAAATCCAAAGGTTTTTTAAAATTATGTTGGGATAAGAGAATAACCAGGGATAGAACAGGGCCCATTAGGGACCAAAGTGGGAGTGTGTGTGTGTGGAAAATTTAAATGAGTACTTTGCATCTGTATATTTTTAAGAGAAGAATGGTGTAGAGACTGGAGGAAAGCTAATGTGGTACTGTTTTTCAAGATGGGAGGTAGGGATAAACCAACAAACCACAGAACTGTCAGTACTGACTGCGGTAGTGAAACTATTGAAAAATTTTGATGGACAGAATTAATTCCTTCTCAGAGAGGCAAGGGTTAATCAAGGATAGTTATCATGGCTTTGTAAGGGGCAATCATGTCTAACAAATGAGATTGTGTTTTCTGAGGATGCCGCAGGTAGTTGAGGGTAGTGTTGTTGATGTAGTCTGTATGGATTCCAGAAGGGTTTTCACAGGTCTTAAGTGGCAGTCTGGTGAGGAGGCAGCAATGGTCTGGTAGTATTATTGCTGGACTGTTTAATTCAGAGACCCAGATAACATTCTGAGGACCTGGGTTTGAATCTTGCCATGGCAGATGTTGGAATTTGAATTCAATAAATAAATATCTGGAATTAAGAATCTAGTGATGATGATGAATCCATTGTCAATTGTTGGGGGAAAATCCACCTGGTTCACTCATGTCCTTTAGGGATTGAAACTGCCATCCCTTTCTGGTGTGGCCTACGTGTGATTCCAGACCCACAGCAATGTGGCTGACTCTTAATTCTGGCTTAGTCAGTGACATCTTCATCCTGTGAACGAAAAAAGAAAAGAAGCAGCTAAGAGTCCGTCCAGTTCAGAGCAAGTTGCCAAACTCTTTCCAAAATTGGCTGGTAGGTAGGAAGCAAAGGGTGATGGTTGAAGGGGAATTTTTTAAGTGGAAGCCTGTGTCCAGTGCCACAGGGTTCAGTATTGGTTCTTTGCTGTTTGTTGTGTATGTTAATATTTGAGACACAAGTATAGGAGGCGTTAACGTGAAGATTGCAGATGATGCAAAATTGACAGGATGGTGAACAGTGAGAAGGGAAGTTTTAGACTGCAGTATGTGATTTAGATTGGTTGGCCAGTTCTGCTGAACAGCGGCAAATGAAATTTAATCCTGAAAATGTGAAGTGATGCATTTTGGCAGGATTAACAAGTCTGCAGAGGCAGATAAACAAAAGACTTTCCTAGAAGAGAAGAAAGACCTGAGAAATACGTTGTGGACCACAGCTGGTTTTATCATCATATTGGCAGATAACTAATTTCAATTTAGACTCTGGATCAAGTGCATCTGTAATGTTAAACAGAATGTGTTTTCATTGGCAAAGTGGAAGAAATCACCATTGAAATATATCATTACTTTGAGAAAGACTTTCAAAAAATATTCACAGGATTTGGAACATTTTTTATGGTAAAAATAGTCCTGTAGACCTACAAAGTCATCCTCCCCAACATCTGGGAGCTAGTGTCAAAATTGGGAGTTCTGTCTCACTGACAAGTCAAAAACAGCCTGACATAGTCATTTATGGAATTGTAACTTAAAATGTCACAGATACTGCGATCACTACCTGTGAGTATGTCCTGTCTCAATGGTAGCACAGGCCCTAGCAAAGGTTCTGGCGCTGTGCTGTACAGTCAGGATTGAGTTGCCTTGAGATTCCTTAGTGTTGACCTGGTACCATGGTGTCCAGAATCGTACTTGGACAAGGAAATCTGCTGATTACCATGTACTGTCCTGTCTCTGCTAATCCACGCTGAACAGCACTTGGGGTAAACGACGTTTTGTATCACACAAATTCCAGCCAATGGATATCTCCAAAAGGAGGTAAATTAACCATTGCGCCTTGACATTCAGTGGAATTACCATCACTGAATCCTCACTACCCTGCAGTCAACATAGATCAGAAACTTAACTGGACTCGCCATATAAACGCTGGCTACAAAACCAGGTCACAGTCAGGAATGTGTCAGCGAGTGACTCATCTCCTTACTCCCAAAAACCCATTCATCATCTACCAGGCACAAGTCGGCATTGTGATGCAATACTCCCAAACTGCCTGGAATGAGTATTCTAGGCAACAGAAGAAGCTTGACACTATCCTGGGCAAAGCAGCCTGCTTGATTGGCATTATATTCACAAACATCCACTCCCTCCACCTCTACTGCTCAGTAGTAGCAGTACATACAATCTATAAGATGTACTTAAGAAATTCACCAAAGCTCCTGACGAATGTAAAGGATCCCATCCCCAAAACCAGCAGAACCAATGTAATATACAAAATACTGTGAGAAACACTACATAGACCAAATGGGAACAAAATTGACAATACGGATACACAACCACCAACTAGCCACTGAGAGATATGACCAATTCTCATGTCTCACTGCACACGGACACCAAGAGACACGAATTCGACTGGGACAACACATCGATAATTGCACAAGCCAAACAGACATGCTAGGGAATTCTTGGAGGCCTTGTTTTCTAACTGGAACTCCATCAATAAACACACTGAATTAGACCCTGTGTATTAACTATTGAGAAACAAAACCAGAAGTAATACCAACCAACCCAGCAAACTGAGGCATATAAATATCAAGTGGGACAGAATGGTGATGCTTCACTGGAGACACACTGACAATGTTACTTAGCAGGGTGATGAAACGTTTGCAACCAAACCCCCCAGCTCGGCAAGCATATCCACAATCTCACTGAAGCTCCCTCCAAACCCATAAACACTTCCATCTAAAAGCAGAAGGGCAGCAAGCATATGGGATCTAGCAGGAAGAAAGGTAGTTGTGGTTGTTGTGGAGGTTCTATCCAGGAGGTCCTCTGAAGGGTGCTCTGGACCCACCTGCCTTTTCTGTCATAAGGTCAAAAGGTAGTGATGTTTACTGGCGACCATGTACATGCTTATGCAATCAGTGTCCATACGCAGAAAGAACTAGATAGCCTCGAGGCTTGGGCTGATGAGTCGCAGGTAACATTTGTGCCACCAGTGCAATTCAACAGCCATCTCCAAGAGACCTGATTTATTGCCCCTTGACTTTCAGTGGCATTACCATTGCTGATCATCCTAATAACATGTCCTGGAGCTTACTGCTGATCGGAAACTGAACTGAACCAACCTTTAAAAAGTATCTGTAATTACTGTGTCTACGAGAGCAGGTCAGACAAAAGGAATTCTGTGACAAGTATCTCTCAACTTGACTGTACAAGGTGCAAGTCAGAAGTGTGATGGATTACTCTCCACATGCATAGGTGGCTGCAGCTCCACAAATACTCAAGCTCTGCATTGTCCAAGGCAAAGCATCCCACTCAGTTGTCACCCCATTCACCAGCTTCAGCATTCCTCCATTCATCACCAATACATCGTGGCATAAGTGTGTACCATCTATAAGATGGACTGCAGTAACTCACCAAACCTCCTCTGACAGTCCCTTCCAAGCTCTCAATTATTACCATCTAGAAGGACAAGGGCAGGAGATGTATCTACCATTGCAAGGTCCCCTCCAAGCCACAGCACATCTGTTGCTCTTTCAGAATCCTGGAACTCACTTCCCAACAGTGCTGCGGATGTTCCTATACCGTAAGGACTGCAATGATTTTTTAAAAAGTAGCTCATCACCTTGTCCATGATGATTTGGGATTGGCAAGAAATTCTGGCTAAGCCAGCAATACCCACACTCTGCGAATGGGGGATAAAATGCAGAACTTGAAGTAGTGCTCTTGAACTCCATCACTATCTGAATCAGTACCATCTGGGTTCTTAATGGGATGATACAGCCCTATCCAAGGAATTAATTCTAGGACTAAATGTCCAAGATTATAAATGTGTGTAGGACAGAGGGAAATCCTACAGAACATAATAAGCAAGAAACAACAATTGGGGATACTGTACTATGTTCAGGGAGACACAAATCAAAGGCCTTTTCTGGAATGTACCCGAGATGGTACACTCAGAAGAAATATGAGCATTCTTAATGCAGTATACCAAAGACAGCGAATAGTCATCATCAGTTCCAAAGAGGAGTCACTGGACTTGAAGTGTTCGCTCTCTTTCTCTCCCTCTAAATGCTGCCAGACTTGCTGCATATCTCCAACTTTTTGTTTTTATTTCAAATCCACAGAGAAGTTGAAAAAGATAAATGCGTACAGTCTTGGGTCCCTTTAGACATTTTACGCTATCCTCCTCAGTTCACAAAACTCACACTTGTATCATCCTCAAAACTAGAAATTATTTATTTGCCCAAGCTTCTGTTTCCTGTCACTCAGACAATTTCACGAACATGTTGCTGGTGGCCCTTTTACTCCAGGAGTCCTAGTTTTGATCGGTTTGTCTGTTACTTTATCAAACACTTTTTGGAAATCCATGTACACCACATCAACCATATTACAATGACCCTTTCTGTTACCATATCAAAACTTTAATGCAAGTTAAAATAAAATATGTTTTCATTTGACAGATGTGTACTGTCTTTTTAAAATTAACTCACGTTTTCCTATATGATGTTTAAAAAAAATCGCCCAATGCTGAGGTTGGATTGACTGGCTTGTGGTTGCTGGGCTTATCTGTATATGCTGTTTGAACAAAGGTGTAACATTTTCAATTCTTTACTTCTCTGGGACCGCTTCTGAATCTGAGGAGGATTCTAAAATTATACTCTGTGCTTCCAGATTTTCCACACTTGATTCCTTAAGCATCTTTGGATGTATGCCATCCAATCCTGGTTGCCAGAGCATGTTTAAGTATAGTCTGAGATGATACAATGTGAGGCTGGATGAACACAGCAGGCCAAGCAGCATCTCAGGAGCACAAAAGCTGACGTTTCGGGCCTAGACCCTTCATCAGAGAGGGGGATGGGGTGAGGGAACTGGAATAAATAGGGAGAGAGGGGGAGGCGGACCGAAGATGGAGAGAGTATAGGTGGGCAGGTAGGGAGGGGATAGGTCAGTCCAGGGAAGACTGACAGGTCAAGGAGGTGGGATGAGCTTAGTAGGTAGATGGGGGTGCGTCTTGGGGTGGGAAGAAGGGATGGGTGAGAGGAAGAACAGGTTAGGGAGGCAGAGACAGGTTGGGCTGGTTTTGGGATGCAGTGGGTGGAGGGGAAGAGCTGGGCTGGTTGTGTGGTGCAGTGGGGGGAGGGGACAAATTGGGCTGGTTTAGGGATGCGGTGGGGGAAGGGGAGATTTTGAAACTGGTGAAGTCCACATTGATACCATTGGGCTGCAGGGTTCCCAGGCGGAATATGAGTTGCTGTTCCTACAACCTTTGGGTGGCATCATTGTGGCACTGCAGGAGGCCCATGATGGACATGTCATCTAAAGAATGGGAGGGGGAGTGGAAATGGTTTGCGACTGGGAGGTGCAGTTGTTTGTTGCGAACTGAGCGGAGGTGTTCTGCAAAGCGGTCTCCAAGCCTCCGCTTGGTTTCCCCAATGTAGAGGAAGCCGCACCGGGTACAGTGGATGCAGTATACCACATTGGCAGATATGCAGGTGAACTTCTGCTTAATGTGGAATGTCATCTTGGGGCCTGGGATAGGGTTGAGGGAGGAGGTGTGGGGGCAAGTGTAGCATTTCCTGCGGTTGCAGGGGAAGGCGCCGGGTGTGGTGGGGTTGGAGGGCAGTGTGGAGCGAACAAGGGAGTCACGGAGAGAGTGGCGGAAGTGTCGGAGGATGATGCGTTGTATCCGGAGGTTGGTGTGATGGTGTGTGAGAACGAGGGGGATCCTCTTGGGGCGGTTGTGGCGGGGGCGGGGTGTGAGGTATACTGCATCCACTGTACCTGGTGTGGCTGCCTCTACATTGGGGAAACCAAGCGGAGGCTTGGGGACCGCTTTGCAGAACACCTCCGCTCAGTTCGCAACAAACAACTGCACCTCCCAGTCGCAAACCATTTCCACTCCCCCTCCCATTCTTTAGATGACATGTCCATCATGGGCCTCCTGCAGTGCCACAATGATGCCACCTGAAGGTTGCAGGAACAGCAACTCATATTCCGCCTGGGAACCCTGCAGCCCAATGGTATCAATGTGGACTTCACCAGTTTCAAAATCTCCCCTTCCCCTACCGCATCCCTAAACCAGCCCAGTTTGTCCCCTCCCCCCACTGCACCACACAACCAGCCCAGCTCTTCCCCTCCACCCACTGCATCCCAAAACCAGTCCAACCTGTCTCTGCCTCCCTAACCTGTTCTTCCTCTCACCCATCCCTTCCTCCCACCCCAAGCCTCACCCCCATCTACCTACTAACCTCATCCCACCTCCTTGACCTGTCCGTCTTCCCTGGACTGACCTATCCCCTCCCTACCTGCCCACCTATTCTCTCTCCACCTATCCTCTTTTCTCTCCATCTTCGGTCCGCCTCCCCCTCTCTCCCTATTTATTCCGGTTCCCTCACCCCATCCCCCTCTCTGATGAAGGGTCTAGGCCCGAAACGTCAGCTTTTGTGCTCCTGAGATGCTGCTTGGCCTGCTGTGTTCATCCAGCCTCACATTGCATCATCTTGGATTCTCCAGCATCTGCAGTTCCCATTATCTCTGATACTACTTTAAGTATAGTCTGCCTGTTTAATAGCTCTTTATCAAATTTTAAACGTATCGGTTGTCTAAGCTGCTGCTCTTCCACCTTTTTTTCCAGCATCTTTTTTGGTAAATACAGGTGCAGTACACTGATTTAGTATCTCAGTCAGTGCATAAATTTGGAGTTTAGCCATTCATGTGGAAAATTGTACAGCACAGTTTACATAAGAATGGTGGAAATTTAGAACACTCCCTCAAAATCTTGTGTGCTAATTCAATTGAAATTTGTTACACTGGGGTAGGTGGTCTTACCCAACTAAAATCTACAAAGGGAATTCAATGAAAAGACTTGAGGTGCAGATCATTCATGATCTGAGTAATTCAGTGGATGAACAGGCTCAAGCAGCCAAAGAATTTATAACTATAAATCCTCTATCTAGTGTTTCTTTGCTCTTCCAGTTTAATTTAGTATCCTTTTCCTCAAAACAAAACCGCCTTGACATCTCTCGCAAATCTGTTTCCGCGTTATTTTAGAGTCAGGATAACCCAGATACTAAATTCGAAGAGTTTTTGCTAATATTGTCTTGGTGTTGAGGATAGAGCCTGAATACACAGCACAAAAGACTGAAAGCTAGTACGTGGAAGATTGGAGTAAAAGAGTAGGGAAATCTTACTGTAACTGTACAATGTGCTGGAAGACCACATCTGGAGCACTGTGAGCAGTTTTGGCCTTCTAATTTAAGGAAAAATATTGTTTCATTGGAGCTAGCTCAGAGAAAATTCATTAGGCTGATTCCTGATATAGAGGTATTATTTTCTAAGCAAAGGCAGTTGGGACTTCGCTGACTGGAGTTTGGAAGAATGTAAGGTGATCTCATTGAAACATACAGCACTCTTAAGGGACCTGACAGGTTTAAATGGTCAGAGAATGTTTCTCCTCCAGGTAGAGTCTAGGACCAGGGTGCATGGTTTCAGAATACAGGAGTGCCAATTTAAGATTGAAATGAGGAATTTCATCTGGGGGTTGGAATTCTTTTGGAACTTCTTGTCACTGTGGGCTGTATACTTAAGTGTCCTTTTGTATATTTAAGGCTGAGATAGAGGGGAAAAGGGGAATTGAGAGTTGGAGGGAAAGGGCAGGAAACTGGACATTAGGAATGTCAGATTAACCATGATCCTACTGAATGGCAGAGCAGGTGGGGGGGGGGGGGGGGGCCTAATCATTTTCCTATTTCTCATGGTCTTATAACACAGAGGGTTATTTATTTTTCAAAAATGAGTTAAAACTTCTTCAGCCTCTTAGTTTACGTGAGAAGCTCTAATAACTGTATAGAAGTTTTATGTTTCAAGGATATTTGGGTATAAGTTGCAACAAATAATTTTAACCATGTCAAACTGTTGTGTAGTTCTGAGTATTGTACACTAGATGGAACTGTCAGATTTTAGAGAGAATTTAGACAAGTGATAATTATTCCAGGAACTAGGAACCCTGGTTTTAATTGAGGCTGAGGTACATCTTCTAGTTTTGTTTCCTTGTCAATTAAGAACTCTACATTTTGCCAGTGGGAAAAGTTGATCCAATTTGCAAATAATTCTGGTGCTTGCCTTTGCTTTTTGAAATACAATTGTTATTTCCCATTTTCTTTGCTGGGCAGCATTGGATATGTGTTTTTGATTAGATGCAAATTGATCAGGCTGATTACAGTCTATAACACAGATTGGATTTGTCTATCAATTAATTTATTAACGTCCGATTCAAAACCAGCCACTCTACTACTTGTAAGTCAGGTGCTTTGAACCATTCTGAAAAATACTTCTATTGACTGTATCTTTCTTTTCTTTCAGGACAGCAACAATTGGCATGAAAGTGACAACAGAGTTCACCTGAAGCTAATGTTGGGCTGCCACATCAATTTTTTTGTATTGGGACAATTTGTGTTACCAGTAACAATCTTAAAATCTGAGGCCACAATGAAGCTGAAGCAGCGTGTTATTCTGTTAGCTATCCTCCTTGTTATTTTCATTTTTGCAAAAGTGTTTCTGATTGACAACTCAGACTCGTCTGCAGCTAACCGAGAAGATCAGCACTCCTTTCAGCATATGATGGATAAACTCAAGATTGAACTGAATCCAAATTTGGAGCATACGCTGCAGTCACCTTGGGAGATAGCAGCACAGTGGGTTGTTCCCAGGGAGGTGTATCCAGAGGATACTCCAGAGCTTGGAGCCATTCTACATGCCATGGCCACAAAAAAGATCATTAAGGCTGATGTAGGCTATAAAGGAACTCAGCTAAAGGCTCTACTTGTTCTTGAAGGTGGACAGAAAGTTGTGTTCAAGCCTAAAAGGTAATGTTAATATGAACAAAATGGACTGAACTTAAAATAATGCAGAATACACTGCTGCTCTGGGCAAAGTTTTCTGATAAAGCACACATTCCTATGTCTTGATACTCAAGTTAATGGTGGACTTGAACTTATGAATTAATGGCAAGAATAGAACTCTCTGCTCCTTCAGCCTTCTCTGCTATTGTTCAGTGTGATCATCAGTAATGTGATTACTCCACAGTTCTGCCGACCTTCAATAATGTGCAACCCACTTTATCAAGAACCTATTGCCTCCTGCTTTAAAAATTTTCAAAGAATCTGTGTCCACTGCTTTTCATGAGAGTTCTATAGGCTGGTGTTCCTTTGTGACTTTTAAAAAAAAAAATTCCCCTATCTCTGTCTTAAATGGGCTGTCCTTTAATTTTGAATAGTATATCAAGATTCTGTCCTTTCCAGAAATACCCTATCAAGATCCATTAGGAGTTCAGGTTTTAATCAAGTTGCCTTTTACTCTCCTAAACTCTAGCAGATATGTCTACTTTGTCTCACCATTCCTTATAAAGTAAGCTGTCCATTCCAGGTATGAAAAGCAAAATACTGCAGACATCGTTAACCTTCCTTTAATAATAGATTCTAACATTATCTGTTTGACTGATTTTAAGCTAGTTGGCTTGCTTTCTATTTCCTTTCCTTTTTGAGTAAAGGAGTTACATTTGCTCTTTTCAAATTTAATGCAATCTTCCCTGAGTGTCAGGGATATTGAAATCGACATATCAACCATCTTGCTGGCATCTTTGCTGATGCTTCTTCTCTGGTTTGGGCAGTGTTGGAAAAATTATTTCCATGCCTCAGAAAGATTATAGATTTTACTTGCCCCCTCAGCCATGGATGCAACAACAGTGCAGCAGCTTTCATGCAAAAGAGATGAAATTGTCTCATTGCTGAAAACATAAACATCTGTTAAAAGTATTCATTTGTAGATAACAAGTGCTAAGAGTAACATGAATTCAAATGAGGTTGTTTTAATTGCTCTGCGATACACTTAGTCTTTATTTGATTAAATTGGCCAAATAGCAATGATAGTGCACAACTTCATTTTCATCTGTGCTTTCCAAATTCTTTTTTGGGCCTGATTGTATAGTTGTATCTAAATAAAATAAACTTTAAATGACACTGCGCGCGCGCGCACACACACCAGAATATATGTGAACAGAAGTATGCACAATCAATCATCTGTCTACTACCTTTGCATTTAGTATGAAGAGCCGTATTAAATGGAGGCTTACCAAGTCTACCTAAATGGCCTTAAAGCTTTGAATCATCACCAAGATTAACCAAATCTCTCACTGTTTATTATCCATGTACAGATTGCATACCTAAAGTACAATGCTTCAAACTCGAATCTCAACAGAAGCAAAATACTTTTGTTTCCTGTCGAGTAACTAATTTTCTATCTGTGTTGCTAGTCCTTAAACTATATCCACAAACTTCAAAAAGAATTATGCTAGTCTTGCCAGCCCCTCCAAACAAGATTTAAACCAGTATAATTCAGGATGAAAATCAATTTTAACCTGCCAATGTGCAGTAAAATGAACATTTTAAAAAATGCAAATAATTCATATCACACAGCACCGAAACAGACATTTGGGTCCAGCCAGTCCACATTGGCCCTGTTAACTCGTCCCACTTGTCTGTGTTTGGCCCGTATCCCTTCATCCTTTCTTATTCATTTACTTATCCAGATGTACCTACATCCACCACTTCCTCTGGAATTTTATTCTCTGTATAAATCACTCTATGTATAAAAAAAAGTTGCCCCTCACGTTCTTTATGAAACTTTCTCTTCTCTTTCAAAACTAGCAGGCATATTTCTAACACCCCACCCTAGGGAAAAGACCCTTGCTACTCACCTTATTGTTCCTGCTCATGATTTCATAAACCTCTTTGAAGTCACCCCTCAACCTCCTACACTCCAGTGAAAAAAGTCCCAGCCTATCTAGCCTAGTTTTATAACTCCAACCCTCCACTCCCACAGCATCCTGGTAATTTCTTTCTGCAGCCTCTCGAATTCAATAATATCCTTCCTATAGGAGGGCAACCAGAACTACGCACTGTTTTCCAGAAGAGGCCTCACCAATGTTCTCTACGACCTCAATGTGACGTCCGAGCTCCTATACTCAAAAGATCTGAGTGATGAAGAGAAGCATGCTAAATGCCTTCTTAAATACCATGTCTACCTGTGATGCACATTTCAAAGAATTATAGTCCTGGAACCCTTGGGTCTGTCTGTTCCACAACACTACCCGGGGCCTACCATTAATTGTATAAGTTGTGCCCTTGTTTGTTTTTACCAAAATTTAATACCTCACATTTATCCAAATTAAACTGCATCTGCCACTTCTTGGTCCATTGACTCAATTGATCAAGATCTTTTTGTAATCTTAGGGGACCTTCTTTGGTGTCTACTATATCAGCAATTTTGGTGTCATCTGCAAACTTAATCTGCTGAATCTGTGTTCCATAGGGATTAGTATTCGGACCACAAGTGCTTACACTATATATTAATGACTTGGAGGAAGGAACTGAATGTATTGTAGCCACATTTGCAGCTGCCATAAAAATTGGTGGAAAGGCAGGTTGTGAGAAGTATACAGTTTACAGACAATATTGATAGGTTACGTAAGTGGGTGAAAAGTTGGCAAATGGAGTTCCTTTGTGGGGAAAATGTTCCTTGGGGCAGTGCCCCAAAAAGAAAATGTGAAGTTGTTTATTTTGGAAGGGAGAACAAAAGAACAGAATATTATTTAAATGGAGAAAGATTGCAGAAAGTCACAACAGAAAGGGACCTAGCAGTAATTGTGCATGAAATGTAGAAAGCTAAGATACAAGTTCAGAAGGTAATCAGCAAGGCTAATGGAATGTTGTTGGCCCTGAGTGCAAGGGATTTGGAGTATAAGAGTAGGGAAATCTTTCTGCAACTTTACAAGGTGGTGCTGAGACCACTTCAGGACTACTGTGAGCAATTTTGGTCCCCTTATTTCAGCAAATACATTACTGGTGGCAGCTCAGAGAAGGTTCACTAGAAGGGATTATCTTATGAACAAAAGGTAAACAGTTTGGGACTCTCCTCACGAGTTTAGCAGAATGAGAGGTGATCTCATTGAAACATTCTTAAATGGCTTGACAGGATAAATGCTGAAAGGGTTCTTCTCATGGGAGAGTCTAGCACTGGGCGGCATGATATCAGAATAGTGGGGCATCAATTTAAGACTGAGATGAGGGGATTGTAAGAATGTGTTGAAGAACAGAGCACACAAGATTAAGGTGAATGTAAGCGGTTTGGAGGACATCTGAGAAGAAATATTTTCACTAAAAGGATGGTAGAAAAGTAGAATGTGCTGCCTGAGGTGATGAGGTCACTCTCTCAACGTTTAAGAAACATATTGATGAGTACTTAAAATGCCAGGTCATAGTAGGCTATAGCCAAATGCAGATAAATCGGATTAATGTAGTTTGGTGTAGTTCATTAGTCAGCATAGACATAGTGGGCTGAAGTGACAGTTTCTATGCTGTATAACTCAATGATTTTTTTTCTGAGCGTCGAACATATTTGGCACCTTCTGCTACAGACAGCTGTTCGAGCAGAGTCCAAATGTATACTTAATGCTGGGCTAGATTTTTGATCAGTAGTGGAATCGAAGGTTACTGGGAAAGGGCAGTAATATGGATGTTAGGAGTGTTAGATTAGGCATGATCCTATTAAATGGTGGAACAGGTTCTAGGGTCTGAACAACCTACTCCTTCTTATTTCTTATGCTTCACAAAGAACACACTTTCTTTATTTCTTCCTTTTTTTTACCTTTATCTTTTGCTTTATTCTTCTGTATTTTAAGATGGTGCTGCAGAGTGGCAACACTATACAGCACTTTTCACTGTATTTTGTAACAATATACAAGTGACAATAAATAAATCAACATTCTATTAAGATGTATGACCCTGTTTACTGTATCTGAGACCACAATCTTAAATTCAAATTTAACAACTGCTGTTGTTTATTTCGGTATGACCCATTACAATTTTTCCATGTGTCATAGCTCCCTGAAGTTACACGACCTTAAACTAAAGGTTCCACATTTATTTGCAAATAATTAATTATCCCTGTGATTTAACTTTATCTTAGATCTCGGTTAGCGGTGTATACCTTTTGTGGATAAGTCTAAAATGGTTCCCTCTCCTTTTGCAGTCTTCCCTTCGACTGCGCACCCCACAAGCAACTGCCTTCGTTCCACCCTTCTTGCAGCCTGTTTCTTGCCCCCCTAATATCTTTTCTATCTCCGTCCTTACTCCAGTCTCAGCCCTTTTCTTGCATTTTTCTCAGAACATATGCTGTTTGCAGCCTTCTTCTCTCCCGATCTGCTTGCCTATCCCTTTTCTCTCCAACCCACATTGTCCACCTCCTCCCCAACACCCGTATCCTCCTCCTTTCACACTCGCACCTCTTTTACACATACTTTGCCCCTAAGCACTGCTTTTGCAGCATGCTCCTATCACCCATACACCTCTTGCACCCTACCATCCCTACAAAAAAGCCCACCATTTTGGCCATAAATGCCTCTTGGTGCCCCACTTTCCTGGCCCTTGTCGGTTCTTGATCATTGTTCTTGGCTTCCCAAATCTGACTTATGTGCACTGTTCATACATCTTGGTCTCGGACTCCTTTCAAATGTCACTTGCCTAGTGATTCCCTCAATGTTAGCACTGACTTTATCAGCTGCTAGCTGCTCTTCCAGTCACAGACTGTTTCTCTCCCAAGCATAGGAAAGAACCAGCTTGTGATTGGAGGTGTAGCTCATCACTGTTTACGTGTATTCCATTGAGGGGTGACTCTTCTTTGATTGCCTTCGTGACCAAATTTTCATGGGTTATTTGAAGACTTACGGTGTTAGATCTGCCTGGCACTTTCCCTTCAACCCCTGTGTTTTGAGAGCTGATTCTATGTATTCTGAAATGTCTGCCACTGTATCTCTTTTAATACATCCCTTAACCTAATTTGCTTTCAGGCCTTCATAAATTCCCTTATTAAAGTTTAACCTATTAGTCCTGGACCCACTCTTCTCTCCTTGTGACTGAATATAGATTTAAATGATATTATAGTTGCTGTGACTGAGGGATGCACTCTGAGATCATTAACTAACCCTGTCTTCCTGAACGATACCAGGTCTGGTGTAATCTGTTCTTTAGAATGTACTACACCTTGTAAAGGATACCGCACACATGCACGCACACCAGTATTTATTTAGTAAAACTGAGGAATATTGGAACTTCACAAAACCCCAAGAAGGTAAAGAATCAGCTGAGTAAAGCTGTATCAGAGATAATGGGAACTGCAGATGCTGGAGAATCCAAGATAACAAAGTGTGGAGCTGGATGAACACAGCAGGCCAAGCAGCATCTCAGGAGCACAAAAGCTGACGTTTCGGGCCTAGACCCTCCTTCAGAGAGGGGGATGGGCAGATGGTTCTGGAATAAATCGGGAGAGAGGGGGAGGCGGACTGAAGATGGAGAGAAAAGAAGATAGGTGGAGAGGAGAGTTTAGGTGGGGAGGTAGGAAGGGGATAGGTCAGTCCAGGGAAGACGGACAGGTCAAGGAGGTGGGATGAGGTTAGTAGGTAGGAAATGGAGGTGCGGCTTGAGATGGGAGGAAGGGATGGGTGAGAGGAAGAACAGGTTAGGGAGGCAGAGACAGGCTGGGCTGGTTTTGGGATGCAGTGAGGGGAGGGGATGAGCTGGGCTGGTTGTGTGATGCAGTGGGGGGAGGTGACAAACGGCTGGTTGTGGGATGCGGTGGGGGAAGGGGAGATTTTGAAGCTGGTGAATCTCCCCTTCCCCCACCGCCTCCCACAACCAGCCCAGTTTGTCCTCTCCCCCCACTGCATCCCAAAACCAGCCCAGCCTGTCTCTGTCTCCCTAACCTGTTCTTCCTCTCACCCATCCCTTGCTCCCATCTCAAGCCGCACCTCCATTTCCTACCTACTCACCTCATCCCACCTCCTTGACCTGTCCCCTACCTACCTCCCCACCTATACTCTCCTCTCCACCTATGTTCTTTTCTCTCCATCTTCGGTCCGCCTCCCCCTCTCTCCCTATTTATTCCAGAACCCTCTCCCCATCCCCCTCTCTGATGAAGGGTCTAGGCCTGAAACGTCAGCTTTTGTGCTCCCGAGATGCTGCTTGGCCTGCTATGTTCATCCAGCTCCACACTTTGTTAGGTGAGTAAAGTTGGCTGTCTGCAAAAGAGCTGAATTGTGCCAGTAAGTAGATGCTGGCATGCAGTCTCAAGAATCATTGGAACTCAGTCTTTGGAAGAGACTGAACAACTTGTGGCAGTCAGTGATGGAGTGGCTTGTGAGGAAATTCCAAAACTAAATCTCCAAAAATGAAAAATCCCTTGTAAGAGAGACATTTTAATTATTTGTTGCCCACGTTATCTGGATGAAATCTGAGTCTACAGGATGTTTGGCTTTGAAGATGTATTTACCTCGCATTAACGTCTGGATGTTACAGTACAAGTGTGTGTGTGTATATTAAATATATTTGAAATTGTTTTTTAGTTCAGTCCTTCTCCTGGAGCATTTTCTTTATGGTTTACTTTCTTTGTAAGTACCTGGGATTTTGAACTTGGTCTGCTTTGAACTAAGAAATGTTACTGGGCCCAATCCAGTCATTAATATAAATTTGGTTATTTTTGTCTGTTATCATAACAATTTGGACACAAAGATAACAAAAATGTGAAGTACTTCTCCCAATAGTTGATAATGCAAGGGATCAATTATAATTTCAAAACAAAACTTGATCCATCTTTACTATGCAATTTAATATTAATCATATAGAATCAAGGAAGATAAATGGAGTTCAGAAATGTATTGGTCATGAAACAACTGAATGGTGAAACACACTTGAGAGTTTGAATCGATGTTGTTATGATCACTTAGACTTCCAAAAAGAGATGAATTTCCTAGGGATCAATAGAAAGAAATACATGACAAGATTTTGCACTTTAGTTTTGTTCCTTCCAGTAAAAGTCTAAAGTTAACACCAACTAAACATTACACAACGGACAACTAATACAGTAAGCAAAATAAATTAATTTTCATTGAAGAATGCTGAATGACTTATTATGCTGTAGGTAACCTGTACATGAATTAAAAGTAAATATCCATCTATAAAATTCTTATAGTATATCATCAGTGGAGACTTTGGCCAAGGGCATACCTTTAAAGTATGTTCTCTTTCACAGACTTCGTGTCATTTTGTTTGATTTCAAACTAATTATTAAGTCAAACACAGTTGAGATTGTGGACACTGCAGAGAACATGATTTATAATCAGTTTAAAAACAAAAGAAACATACAGGTGTTAGTTGAAGGGCATTAGCTTCAGAAAGTTTCCTTTTATCTCAATATCATCCGCAGAGTGGTGTGAAAAGAGTTTCAAAGAAGTTTGTTTTTAAAACATTAAATCTTTCAAGGGCTAATATGAGATATGGAATAAGAAATTGGAGCATATTTCAATACTGACAGGTACTAACAGTTTAAAGAGTAACTTGAACTTCCAATTATTAGCTGAAACGCGTGTCAAGATTTCATGTTTTCGTCAAGGCAAAGCAATTATCAATTAAACCCATCAATTTTTTGCAGGCAACTTGTACTTCAAATTACCAAACAGAATTTGCTGCTCCTTTCTGCTTTTATCGGCAGCTGAAAATTTCCATTCTGTATCATTACTTGGTTTCCTAAGTAGAATGCCAATCTTCTGAAATGAATTCACCAAATATTTTACAGCTCCCAAAGGTTTACTTTTGTCCTGTTCCTTTCCCCATCCCCAGTACTAAGTTCCACTGAGAGTTTTCCCTGGGAACTTTTCCCCTCACTTTAGCTTGGGAATCTGCCCAACCTAGCTTTAATTCCTCACAAATTTGTTTTTTTTTTCTTCTTTTTCTAAATTTGGTTTTTAAACTGAGTGCAAGCTCCCACCTACCTTTTGTAAGGTGAACAGTAGTCAGTATTTTTATCTATATAAGGTTCAGACCTGGTTAGCATCGTTTTTTTGCTGTTCAACTTACATTTGGCTAGATTACACCAGACCAAGAAATGCAGCTTCCTTTTCTGTTACAATTCTGCATTTAAAGAGAAATCTGTAACACAACCTCACAAGGCCTTCCTTTTGCCGCCTCTTCATGGCAACCATAAATATGTTAGCCTAGTATCCAAATAAAGATATAAATCATCCCTCTCTGATAACTGTGCCCTTTCATCTTAGAAACAAAGACACAATTTCTTTGAATAATTCTGTACAACCCACTTCCAGAGCATGTTTTTGGGTGTGAAGAGACTGAGTCATGTCATATAAAAGCAAAATACTGCGAATCTGGAAAGAAACAGAATGCTGGAGAAACTCAGCCGGTCAGGCAGCATCTGTGGAGACAGAAATAGTGTTTTGAGGCTGAAGAATCATCAAACAAACTTGAAACGTTAACTCAGTTTCTCTCTCCACAAATGCTGCCTGATCTGTAGTGTTTTTATTCAGAGATAGTAAGAACTGCCGATGCCTGAAGAAGGGTCACGACCCGAAACGTCAGCTTTCCTGGTCCTCTGATGATGCCTGGCCTGCTGTGTTCCTCCAACTCCACACCGTGTTATCAGTGTTCTTATTGTAGGCTTAGAAACAGCTAACATTTTCCTCGGGTGTTAACATTCATTTCAGTGCACAATATTATTCTCCATTTGATCTAACTGTTAAACCACTCAGTTTTATTGTCAGACAGCCACTAGCTATGTTATGTTTCATTTAACCCATATTTAAAGATAGCATCATGGACTAGGATTCTATCAACTAAAAGATAGTCATAAAATGTAATATGTCGATAAGTGCCTCACTTACAACATCAAAAGAGGAACTATATGGTCTGTTGAGGCAGCTGTTTCATTCACAATGACCATGACTGATCTGGAGCTTCAACTCTACCTTCTCATTCACTCACCGTATTCCTTGAGACCCTGAGAAATCAAAAGTATGCCCACCTGACGTTTGAATATATTCCCACATCCCTAATTATTTTTGTACAGATCTAAGCAGCTGTTGGGATGCGTTGACTTCATGCTCTGAAAATCCCTTCTGAGCATCTCAGCCTCCTGCAATTTTAATTCTTCTTTTAAGATGCTTCTTCAAACTCACCTAGTTGATCAATCTTTAATCCCCCTTCCTAACCTCTTTCTTTGAAAATAATCATTTTGGCATCCGGTAAAGGTAAAATTACTATAGCCACACCAGACTCTAGGTCTGCTTTGTCATTGGAGAGAGATGATTGGTGGTGGTTTAATCTGAGGTCACCACCCCTCAGACAAGGAGAGGGGTTGAGAAGAAAGTCCTTCATGGTGACCTCAGCTTGTGTGGGAATTAAACCCAAAGTGCATCAGTCTGTATCACAAACCTGTCCAGTCAACTGAACTAACTGGCATATATCTCCATCGAAGATCTTGTAGTATTGTTCATGTTTAAAGGTCGTAAACAAATATAGTATTTTGTACTGGGCATGTCATTTTAGGAAGCTGTTTGTATTTTTCACATCCACCTGAAAAGGTGAGCACCAAAAACAGGACAGAAGAGACATTGATGTTTATAATCAATTTCACATTGTCAGCACCAAGAACACATTTCTCCCTAAGTGCAGCACTGAAATGCAAGTTTGTTTACTGAGGTTTTTTCAATTTGTTAATGAGATGTGGGATTCCTGGCTGAGCTAGCATTTATTGCCGATCCCTTGAGATGATGCTGGCGAGCTGTCTCCTTGAACCAGTGCATGTAGTGTAGGAGCACCCACAATGCTGTTGGGGAGGGACTTCCAGGATTTTGACCCAATTACGTTGAGGAAAAGTGACTTATACAAAGATGATGAGTGGAGGGGAACGTGCAGGAGGTGGTGATCCAACATGTCTGCTGAACTGTATTGGATGAATCAAAACTGAGTTCTTCAAAGAGTCCTATCATACTCAAGCTCTGTTTCTGTATCCATAGATGCTGCCAGACCTACTGAGATTTTCCACATTTTCTGTTTTTATTTCTGATTTCCTGCATCTGCAGAAAATTGCTTTTATTTAAATATTTGTAGTAATCCATTTAAATTTCGGATCAATGAAAACATCCAAACTTTGTAGTAGGTGAATTCAGTAATGGTACTGTCATTGAATGTGTTGGGGTGATGGTTAGATTCTGGTGTTGTTGATTTGTTCACTGAGCTGTGAGGTTGGTTTGCGGATGTTTCATCACCATTCGAGGTAACCTCATCAATACATTTCCAATGAAGTGTTGTTGGTCTGTCCTGCTTGTTATTTATGTGGTCAAGTTTGATGTGGTGTTTGGCCTTATTTCTGGTTCTTCTTCGCAGTGGTTGGTATATGGGGTCGATTTCTACATGTTTTGTTGACTGTTAGATTCTGTCTTGTTGGAGATTGTCATTGTCATTGCTTGGCACAAATGTTACTTGCCTCTTATCAACCAAAGCCTGGATAAGGTACAGGCCTTACTGGGCTTGAACGTGGCTCCTTCAGAATCTGATGAGTTCTGGCATTCTGGGTTCAAGTCCCACCTACTCCAGGGCAGTTTAATAATGTCTTGGTTCAGGTTGATTCAAAAATATTTACCCTGTGGAATTCCTGTAGAGATGTACTGGAGCTGAGATGCCTGAAATTCAAAAATCATAACAATCTTTCTTTGTGCCGGGCCTGACTCCAACCAGCGGAGAACTTTCCTGCAATACCCACGCACTCTGGGTTTGATAGGGCGCCTTGATAGTATGACCTCAGTAAAATGCTGCATATATGGCAAGGGCAGTCACTCGCCCCTCACTTCTAGGGTTCAGCTCTTCTGTCCATTTTGAACGAGATCAGGAGGAGTGGCCATGGTGGAACCCAAACTGAGTGTTACTGAATAGGCTACGTCTAAACGAGACCTCCTTGATAGCCTGATTGATGACTACTTCTGTCGCTTTATTGAAGATCGAGAATAGACTGATGGGGTGGTATCTGGCATTTGTTCTGCTTTTTGTGTACAGGACATCCTGGCAATTTTCTACATGGCTGGGTAGATACCAATGTTGTCGATGAACTGGAGTAGCTTGGCTTGGGGTGTGGCAAGGTACAAAATAGAAGTATTCACTATTAATGCTATAGTGTTGTCAAAGCCCATAGCCTGTGCAGTATCCAGTGCCATCAGCCATTTTATGATATCATGTGGAGGGAATCAAACTGGCTGAAGACAGACATCTGTGATACTCCAGACCTCTTGAGGAGGGTGAGATTAATCATCCACTTAACACTTCCAGCTGAAGTTTGAAGCTTTTTGTAACGATCATCTTCTGCAATAATATGAGGTTATGGAATGGGGTCCATGCCACAATTTTCTGACTTGGAGTTGGAAGTAGTATCATTGAAATAATATGACCAAAAACAGGTGCTCCTTCAAGATAAAAGTGAAGTACTGGAGAAACCCAGCAGGTTTGTAAGTTTCTTTAGGAGAGAAATAGAATTAACAAACATTTATTCTGTTCTTCTCTCCATTGACAATGTCTGACCTCCTGAGTTTCTCTAGCAGTTTCTACTCCTTGTAGATGTTTTTTTACTCCTTGTAGATGTTTTTTGAGTTGAGTGGTAAAATGGAGTTAGCTATTTCTGAGAGTTTATTTGTGCTTTAATGGATGAAATTGGTGCAGTATCACCATGTGCTGGATAAGTAGATTTTCTAACAGCTGTGTAATTAATAGCACGGTGTTATGGCACAGAGATAGCTGAACCAATCAGCCTTTCTGTCATTGTACCAAAACATTAAAAATCTCTCAAAATTGACCTCAATAGTTCCTAACCAGATTTCTTGAGTGACCAGTCCCAGACTTTATTTGTAACAATTCCAGGTGCCAGTTTATATCTTAAACACAGGATTTAGCAATTTATTAACAGTACAGCAGTTTTAGCAGTGTCACATTAGACAAAACAATCTAATTGGTCTATGCTGTAAAACCAAAAACCTTTGTTTTTAGCCCAGTCACATAAAAGACAGACAGATTCACAAAAGTCAAAGGATAAATCAACATTTAAAAAAAGACTGGCCAAGTTACATAAGTGGTTTTCATGATGAGTTTTTCCACAGGCACAGACAACAATTTCTTGGTTGATTGTCTGAAGATGTTGATGAGGGTCACTTTACAGTTCACTCTGATTAGGGTAGTATATTAAAAACTTGATTTTTTATTCTCAGAGATTCCAAGAGCTGTTGATGGGAGGTGAGGCAGGGAGCTTTAAAATCTTCATTCTGTAGCATCAACAGGCATTGTCAAATACCAGTTCAAACCCTTGACAGCTCCATGACAGATTGACCATCTTCTTAAGCATAACACGTATTTCAGATTTGCTGGAACCAATCCCCAGGTACTGACCTTGTTAAGTCAACTTCTGCTCTCTATTTGAACGTAATGCTATTCCTTAGTGATGAAGTGTCTACAGAACCTTTGGTTCCTGATCAAATCTGCAATTAACTTCCAGACCTGACCTCACAAATAAACAAAAGCTTGTTTGGTCTGTTCTCCTTTTAACACAAGCTGTTACCCAGAGTCGAAAAATTATCTTTAGCTCACAGTTCTCAGTCCACTCCAAAATTGATAAAATAATAAAATAAAATTAATGAAAAATAGGTGGGAGCTGTAACAATGGTCCCCCGTTGAAAGGTCTAGAAAAATATTTGGACAGGAAAGTCACAATTTAGCAACTGCTCCCCTGTAATTCACTCACTGAATCTTGGTGGATGCATCTGTCCTGATCCTTGCCACCGCAGCAACAAGGTGACCAAGTACTCAGTTCAGAACTGTCATTGTGTGATTCTTTGAATAACTGGCTAATATTGTATTTTAGAATACTAGTAATCAGTCCCCCTTGAGATGCATATATGGAAGCAAAGCATTTTCAGATTTTTGGGATAATTTGGGAAGAATAATTTTGAAAACTATATTTGTCGTTGCCGTTCCATATGATATACTTGGAAACAACAAAAAGCCGCTTTCCAGAATATTTAAGTTTAATTCTTGTTTAATTATTTCTCTTCCTTTTTTAGGTATAGCAGAAGTTATGTCGTGGAAGGTGAACCATATGCTGGTTATGACAGACACAATGCTGAAGTATCTGCTTTTCATCTGGACCGGTACTGTACATATGTATTTAGAAGGATGTTACAAGATTTGAAAATTGTTCTCAGATTCTGCTGAAATCCATTTTCAAATCAAAAAATTTTTAAGCTTCACTCTTTTTCTATCTGTGGAATACAAACTTCAGTCAGGCTAGTTAGCACTTCGTGCTTTCATAGTTTGAACTCTCAATTCGCTCATGCTGCAGTTATCTGATTTAAACCCTGGGGATGCAGTGGCATGATGGTAATGTCACTGAACTCACAATCCAGAGACACAGGCAAATGCTCTGTGCATATATTAGGATGGAATTTAAAATCATTTAATGAATCTAATAGTGAACATGCAGCCATGATCAATTGTTGTGAAACCCTATCAGATTCACTTATCATTTTAGGGGAGAATTTCGCATCCCTACCCAGTCTGGCCTCTACATGACTGCACATCTACAGCAACGCCAGGAACAACATGGGACATACCTAAAAATGAGGTGTACAGAATAGGAGTAATTGCATCTAAACAGTAGCAGCAGCATTCAGTAGACAGAACTAAATGATCCCGCAGTTGTTAAAGGTGTTACACAATTAAACGGGCAGGAGTTTGTACAATATCTCTATCCCTAACAATGGAAGAGTTCTATGCAAAAGATAAGGCTTAAGCATTTGCCACCATTTTCAGTCAAAGTGCTGAGTGAACTATCCATCCTTTCCTCTTGATGAGATCCACAGTATTACAGATACCGCTGTAGCTGCAGCTAATTTAATTCACACTACATGTTATTGAGGAAAGGCAAAAGGCACTGTGTACAGCAAAGGTTGTGGGGTCCAATAACATTTCATAGTGCTGAGAACTTGCGCTTAAGAACTAATGGCACTCCTAACTGACTTGTTCTAGCACAGAGAATGTGGGGGCATTATTTGAGCAACAAGCAAGCTAATCACAGAATCCCGTAGGCGCTGAAAAAGGCCATTTGGCCCATCAAGGCTTTGCTGACCCTCAAAGCATCCCACGCACTTCCCTACTCTATCCCTATAACACCACATCAACTAAGCTAGCTCACCGAGCCACACAATCCGGGACACTATGGGGGAAAAGCAACAAACTAGCTTGGCAAGCCACCAGTCACAACATCCACAACCCAAGCTACAAATCTACTCTAAGACCTTAGAAACCATGGGACAAATCTAGCTTGGCCAGTCTACGTAACCTGCACACCTTTGGACTGAGAGAGGAAACTAGAACACTTGGAGGAAACCTATGCTGATATGGGGAGAATGTGCAAACTCCACACAGACAGTTGCCCAAGGCCGGAAGTGAACCGATGAGGTGAACTAGCCTGACTGCTGTAAGGCAGCAGTGCTAAATGCTGAGTCACCATGCTGCCCATGGACTGGCCAAAGAAAACATGGGTATTTACCAATGTAGTGCAAGTTGAAGGGAAAGCACAGGAAATGTATTCACAGCTTCACTGTCAGAGGAAGTTTCTGGGGATTATGACACAATAAAGAGCCATACCAGGCGCATATAAGTTTGTTCCTAAAGCATAACAGGCAAAAGTTTCAAAGTTTAAGGATCTCATAAGAGTGACAGATTGTGCATAATAAATTGGGAAAATGTGCTAATGGGTAAAACAACTGAAGAACAGTGGAGGGTGTTTAAAGAAACATTTAACACAATACAAAACTAGTTTATACCCTGAGAAGGAAAAACTTCACAGATAAAGCACCCATTGTCAACTGAAGAGATAAGGGACAGGATAACACCAAAAGAAAGGGCTTGCAAAAATAGCACAGATCCTGCTGAATGGGAAGGATACAAACACCAGCAAAGGGCCACAAAACCACTTGTAAGAGCTACTAAATGGAATTACAAAAGAAACTGGGCAGGTGCATTAAAATTAATGAGAAATTTTATAGTTTCATAAAGGGAAAGTGGGTGGTCAGCAGCAATGTTGGTCCACTAAAGACTGAAGTATCTGAAAATACAAATTCACCCCATAGTGGGTGGGGTGGGTGGGTGGGTGTGTGTGTGTGAGTGAGCGAGAGGGAGGGAGGAGGAGAGAGGATGTGTGTGTGAAGGGGGAGAGAGAGTGTGTACATCTCAGTGATGTGAAGAGATAGCAAGAACTGCAGATGCTGGAGTCTGAGATAACAATGTGGAGCTGTAGGAACACGACAGGCCAGGCAGGATCCAGGTTGGGAGTCTTCTTTAGAAATTGGGGTGGTGGGGTGTGGAAGGGAGCTCCAAAATAAATAGAGAGGGGAAGGATGGGGCTGGGGAAGGTAGGTAGGATGGTGACAGGTGAGTACAGGTAGGCAGTGATGGGGATTAGTCAGTTGGTGGGAGCGGTGAATAGGTGGGGAAGAAAATGGACAGGTTGTATCAGGTCAAGGAGGTGAAGATGAGGATGAGGGTTGTACGTGGGATGAGGCTGGGGGTGGGGAGATTTAAAATTAGGCCAGAGAACTATATGGAAGTGGTCAAGCTGCAAGTTCGGTCTGTAATGTTATAAGCAAGCCTATAGGGAATAGGTGACCACCAGACAGTCTGTGCAAAACGATTAAGTAGTGCCGGACTTCCCAAAGGTCCTGTTCACAAGCTGGCTTTCTGTTTTGGATATTGATGAGGCCAATGGATCCTGAACGCATTAAGAGTTATGCAAATGGCACCATGAGTGGTCCAGATGAACAGGAGGGGGAGGAAAAATAGCGAAAGGGTAATACTGATTTTTAATAGGTAGTTTTAATTTTCCAAACATTGACTGGGACTACTACAGTGTTAAAGGTTTGGATGGTGAAAAATTTGTTAAGTGTTCAAGAAAATTTTCTTTCTCACTGTGAATATTCCTGCTAGAGTAGGAGCAAAACTTAATCTTCTCTTGGGTAATAAGACAGGGCAAGTGACTGTAGTGATGGTGGAGGAACACTTCGGGTCAGGTGATCATAATTCTATTTTTTAAGAAATAGTTATGGAAAAGGATAAGCTTTCCATAAGAAATTAAAGTTTTTAATTAAAGTAAGGCAAATTTTAATGGTATGAGACAAAAACTTTCATAAATTGTTTGCAACAGTTCACAAAGACAGTTTGCAAATAAAGGGATGCCTCATAAGTAGTACGCTTTCAAAAGTGTGATCACGGGCATCAGAAAGGGCCGTTGGCCCTTACTTCAAGTGGATTGGAGTATGAGATCGTACTGCAACTTTATAAGGTGTTATTGAGACCACATCTGAAGTACTGTCAGCAGTTTTGGTCCCCTTATCGAAGAAAAATTATTTCATTGGAAACTGCTCACAGAAGGTTCACTCAGATGATCCCTGGTATGGAGGGATTGTTTTATGAGCAAAGGTTAAACAGGTTGGGATTCTACTCATTGGAATTTAGAGGAATGGGTTGTGATCTCCTTGAATGAAGAAAGAAATGCTTCACTCATGGAATGAGGGTGTCTTTGGGTAGGCATTGTTTATTGCCTGTCCCTTACTGCCCAGAGGACAGTTCAGAGTCAGCCACACATTGCTATGGATCTGGAGTTATATGTAGGTCAGACCAGGTAGGCAGTTTCCTTCCCGAAAGGACGTTAGTGAACCAGATGGGTTTTTCTGTCAATCCACAATGGATTCACAGTTATCATTAGATTCTTAATTATAGGTACTTATTGAATTCAAGTTCCACCATCTGCCGTGGCAGGATTCAAACCTGGGTCCCCGGAATGTTACCTGGGTGTTTGGATTAACAGTAAATCTTTAGAACATAAATGAATCTGCTTCAAATTCTTAATTTTTATGAGTAAATATAACCCAAGTATTGGGATTTGGAATTTGGATAGAATAAGCGAAAAATGGTCAGTGAAGACCATTTGTGATTTTTAAAAATAATTTGAATGAAGGAGTGGAAGGGTGGATTAGTAAGTTCGCGGACAATACGAAGGTGGGTCGAGTTGTGGATAGTGCAGAGGGCTGTTCTAGGTTACAAAGGGACATTGATAGGATGCAGAGCTGGGCTGAGAAGTGGCAAATGGAGTTTAACCCTGAAAAGTGTGAGGTGATTCATTTTGGAAGGACAAACGTGAAAGCAGAATACAGGGTTAATGGAAAGATTATTGGCAGTGTGGAGGAGCAGAGGGACCTTGAGGTTCATGTCCACAGTTCCCTGAAAGCTGCCACCCTGGTGGATAGAGTTGTTAAGAAGATGTATGGTGTGTTAGCTTTCATTAATAGAGGGATTGAGTTCAAGAGCCGTGAAGTTATGCGCCAGCTGTACAAAAGCCTAGTTCGGTCACATCTAGAGTATTGTGTCCTGTTCTGGTCACCTCATTACAGGAAAGATATGGAAATGTTGGAAAAGGTGCAGAGGAAATTTACCAGGATGTTGCCTAGAATGGAGGGGCGGTCTTACGGGGAAAGGTTGAGAGAGCTGGGGCTTTTCTCTTTAGAACGATGAAGGATGAGAGGGACTTGATAGAGATGTACAAAATGATCAGAGGTATAGATAGAATAGATAGCCAAAGACTTTTTCCTAGGGTGGAGGTAGCTATCAGGAGGGGGCATTGTTTTAAAGTGAGTGGAGGTAGATATAGTAGAGATGTCAGAGGTAGATTCTTTACTCCGAGAGTGGTCGGGATGTGGAATGCATTGCCAGAGAGGGTAGTGGAGTCAGCCTTGTTAGGGGCATAATGGATGATAGTATAAGGTAGAGGTGGAGATTAGGTAGACCTTAGGATTAGGGTAAAAGTTCGGCACGACATTGTGGGCTGAAGGGCCTGTACTGTGCTGTTCTATGTTCTATTATGTTCCTCTTCGAGTAAAAGGTAAGGCTGGTAGGATTAGAGAACAATGGATGCAGAAAGAGATTGAGGTTCTATTCAAGAAGAAAAAGAATCATTTAACAACTATGTTCAAATGATTGATTTTGATTTGTTTTGTTGTCACTACTGAAATACAGTGAAAAGCTTTGTTTACGAGTGATACAGGCAGATCACAGGAAGCAAAGGATATACAGGTCAAAAGATTTAAGAGGCATACAGGTTACATTATTTGAGGCTACAGTCCCTTCAACAATCTGATCTTCAGGGGTCCTGCAGGAAGCTGGCAGGTCCGTCCTGTGTCTGTGAATCCAGTGTCGCCAGTACTTGGGTCTGAATGACTGTAGGATCTTCAAACCTGTAATTAGATTTAAACAAACATTATCAGTCATTTTTCCTGATTTAGAATTTTAGTTTAAAAGTATAGAACGATGATGAGAAATGTTGTCTGGTGTCAGCACCATCTTCCACCTTCTCTTGACCATTATAAAGATTGTAGGGGTATTCAAAGAGAGAGATCAGGAAGGCAAAGAGAGGATATGAGAGCGCCTTGGCAAGTAAGATTAAGAATAATCCAAAGAAATTCTACACATATTAAGAGCAAAAGAACAACTGGAGATGGAGTGTGGGGCTCCTTAAAGATAAAAGAGGCTGTTTTTTGATGAGCCTCAGGAGATGGAAGAGATATTAAGTGAATAGTTTGCATCACTTATTACTGTGGCGAAGAAATGGAGGCTAGAGAACTCAGGGAAATAAATATTGATCTTTTGAAAATAGTTCACATTACAGAACAGGAACCGCTGGAGGTCTTAGAAAATATAAATGTGAATAAATCTCCAGGACCTGATCTAGCATATCCTAGGACTTTGTGGAGGCTCAGGATGAAGTTGTGGGGTCCCTTGCAGATATATTTGCCACATCTATAACTACAGGTGAGATGCCAAATGACTGGAGAGTGGCTAATGTGCCTTTGTTTAAGAAGGGATGTAAGGAGAAGCCTGAGAACTACAGAGTCTGATTTGGGTGAGTAAGTTGTTGGAAGTGATTCTGAAAGATAGGATTTATATGCATTTGGGGAAGCAAGGAAATTATTAGGGACAGTCAGCGTGGTTTTACACAAGGGCAGTCGTGTTTTACAAACTTGATTGAGTTGTTTGAGGAAGTAATCAAGAAGAGATTGTAGACTTGCTCGCCGAGCTTGCTTGTTTTTGTTCAGGCATTTTGTCACCATGCTAAGTGCCATCATCAGTGAAGCCTCTAATGAAGTGATGTTATTCTATTCCACTTGGAATTTGTACTGTCCAGTCTGTTATGGTGAGTACTCATTTCCAGTTTTGATCTGTACAAGTTTGTATATGGGTCGAATTCTATATGTTTGTTGATTGAAGTATGGTGGAGAGCCATGTCACTAGGAATTCCTGTGTGTGTGTCTATGTTTGGCTTGGGCTACTATGGTTACTTTGTCCCAGTTAAACTGATGACCTTCGTTGTCAGAATGTACAGATATTTAAGAGAGTTCATCCGTGTTTTCAGCTCTCAGTATCTGGTGTAAGCCTCCCTTTTTCTCTTTATCCAATCCTACTTCTCACTTTATGTGCAAGGTTCTCAGGATTTGTTGGTTGCACCCTTTGTCTTTGTTGAAAAATGTTAGCTCTGTACTGTCCCTGTTTCTTAAGTGCACCCCCCTGATTTGACACAGATGTACTGAAAATGTTGACTCCTAGTCCACTGTGGCCAATACTAGATACCTGATCTTACTAAAATCGGCCTTCCTCAATTTGAACTTGGATTTCGGGCTCATCCTTGTCGTTTAGCATAACAGTCTTGAATCTAATTGAGTTATGATTGCTGCCTGCAAAATGCTTTCCTCTGATTTTCCAACCACTTGCCTGGCTTCATTACCTGAAATTAAGTCTAGGACCTTGTACGTACAGCTGAGAAAGCACTCTTGGCTGCAGTTTAAGAATTCTACTTCCTCTAAATCTCTTTCACACTATCACTACCCTACGTAATGTTGGGGACGTTGAAATTTCTTAGTATCACTACCCTATGACTTTTACATTTCACGACATATCTGCTCTTCTGTTTCTCTCAGACGGTTAGGGGGCCTACAAACAATTCCAGCAATGGATTGCTGCTTTTTGGTTTTTAAGTTCTACCCATATGCTGTCATTTGAGGAGCCTTCTGAGATATCATCCCTTCTTTGTACTGTAAGTGATCCCCTGGTGAATACTGTGATATCCCTCATTTTTTAATTCCTTCTCTGTTATGCCTGAAGACCTTATATCCTGAGATTTTGAGCTTCCAATCCTGCCCCCTGTCAACTATGTCTCAATGATCACAATGACATGACACCTCCATGTTTTAATTTGTGCCCTCAACTCATGTCTTGTTTGTCAGACTCCTTGCATTAAAATAATCAATGCTGTTGTTTCTCAGTTTCCAAAAATGATTTGCTTTTCAAATCAAAAGTCAATCAACACATCACTTTCCTGTGATGTCAGTGTTCGATTTGTTTTCCCAATCAGCTGTTCCTTGAAGCTGCATGCGTTAAATTACGACACCCTGCCCTCTGCTCAGTTGAAGCTGAAGAATATGGCCATACAAACTGTAAATCAGAAAAATCTTACAAACTATGAATCTTAAAAAAAACAATTCTTCCCTTCTGCACCAAGTTCCCGCAGTGTTCCAAACTTCCAAAAATACACACATCTGGGCTGTATTTCACCAGAAGGTGTTCTCTCCTAGCTGCTCCTGTGAAGGTTACTGATCAAGCGTGTGTTTTGAATGAGTTTAAGTCTTGCTTAAAGATTTGTTTGAGTTAAAATTTCCTTCAGCTGAGGATCCAGAAGACTGATTCAATTTTCACTTCCTACTATAAGATGCTCTCTTGACCTCTGGAAGCTAATCTCAGGGGCCTTAGTGGTATTATTGCTAGATAATTAACCCAGAGACCCAGGTAATTTTCAGGGGACCTGGGTTTGAATTCCACCATGTAAAATTGTGGAATTTGAATTCATTCAAAACATCTGGAATTAAGAGTCTAATGATAACCATGAGACCATTGTTGATTGTCTGTCTGAAAAATCCATCTGATTTGCTAATGTCCTTTAGGGAATGAAACTGCCATCCTTACCGAATCTGACCTCTCTGAGTTTAGATCTATAACTGTGGCTGACTTGAAAATGCCCTCTGGGCAGCTAGGGATAGGAAATAAATTCTGGCCTAGCACCCATATCCTGTGAATTATGTAGTAAAGAAAATACCATGCTCGTGGATGATGTGACTGAGGTAAAACTCTGAGATGATTAAAACAAGGCAAATGTATAAATTCTGTTGGGTGTTTTTAATGTAATAGCCTTCAGGCAAGTAGTGAAACCAACACTGGAGTTTTGCTGACTGTGTCTAAAGGGTTAGGGACAGAACCATCCAAAGGAAATCACACAAAAGCTAGAAAATAGGAAAAACATTAGAGGAAAACAGTATGATCAAGTGTGTTAAGTAATATTTGAGGACAAAAATTTGAACAAGGCATCTCTACAGCAATGAAGAAAAACTTGAAAATTACACATCTCTGCCCAAAATTTGCTGATCGAGACTCCAAGGGTTGACACTAATATTTGAGAAGAGCAGGTATGAAGGAGAATGATGGAATACCAAGATAACTTCAGGTGCAGTGTCACTGAATGCGCAGTCTTCCTCCAGACTCAAAAATGCTTTTTCTCTGCGTGACAAAGAACTCTGAAGTTGGGATTACAAATTAACAATATCACTTAAAGTTGCTAGACCACCTCAAATTTGAATAAAATTTTGCTTCCATATTTAAACACATTTTATCTTCAGATATTTTGAACGTGTTCATTACGGACAAAGGAGATGTGGCCAGGTGATTCTCTATTTGCCAATTTTCTACTGTTAGTTTCTCTCATTTCTCTCCTGAAAGTTCCTAATCCTGCAATGGTGTGTAACACAGAGGTGGTCATTTGGTCTATTGTCTGTGTCTGCACTTGTAGTGACTTTCCAAACCTGTCCTGTTTTGCTGATGTTTGATTGTGGCTCCCCAAAATTTCCCTTTTACAAATTATGTTGAAATCTCATTTGAACATTATGATTATCGCAAAATTGCAAATATCTCCTCTGTTATTTTTCTCTTTCTTTCTAGTCATTTACATGTTTTATCTCCCACTGTATTGCTTTGGTGTTCCTGTTATAGTTCCTAAATGTCTTGAGGATTCCTGCGTTTACTATCCTTGCACCAAAGAATTCCAGAAACCCATGGTGAAAAAAAAATCCTTTAAATACTCTCTAAACAATGTGTTCCTTAACTTAAAACTCTTCTGGTTATTGAGCCCTCTAATAAAAAGAAGTGTTTCTCTCTACCTACCCCGTTTATGCTCCTCAAAACACATCTCAATCAGATTCCGTGCCCCCTCAGCCCTCTCTACTTAAAGGAAAACAACCCCAGCTTATCTGGTCTCTCCTCATAGCTGAATAACTCTGCCCAGGCAACATCTTAGTGAATTTATCTAAATCAAACTCCATCTACCACTCCTCGGCCCATTTGCCAATCTGATCAATGTCCCATTTATTCTGAAGTAACTTTTGCTGTCCACTATACTGCCAATTTTGGTGTCATCTGCAAACTTACTAACCATGTCTCCTATATTCGCATCCAAATAATCAAAATAAATGATGGAAAGCAGTGGACCCAGCACTGATCCTTGTAGCACACTCCTTGTCACCAGCTTCTAGTCTGAAAAGTAACCCTCCACCATCACCCTCTTGTCTCCTACCTTTTGAGTTAACTTTGTAACCTAATGGTAGGTCCTGTCTGTATTCCATGTGATCTAACCTTGCTAACTAGTCTACCATGTGGAACCTTGTTGAGTGCCTTGCTGAAGTTCATATAGACAACGTCCCCTATTATGCCTTCATCAGCCTTCTTTCTCACTGCTCCAATTTAAGCATAACAGTCAAGGCTAACACTCCTGTGCAATACTGAGGAAGTATGATACTGTTGGAGGTAAATCATTAGATAAGAGGTTAAACCAAGGCCATTTCAGCCTCTTTCTTAGGTGTACATAAAAGATACTAAGATACAGTCTGAAAGAACTGGGTGGCAAGGTGGCCCAGTGGTTAGCACTGCTGCCTCACAGCGCCAGGAACCCAGGTTCGATTCTACCCTCGGGTGATTGTGTGAAGTTCACATCCTCCTCGTGTCTGCGTGGGTTTCCTCCAGGTGCCCTGGTTTCCTCCCACAGTCCAAAAATATGCAGGTTAGGTGGATTGGCCATGCTGAATTGCTCATAGTGTTCAGGGATGTGTAGATTAGGTGGGTTATAGGGAGATGGATCTGTGTTGGATGCTGCGAGGGTCTGTGTAGACTTGTTGTGTCAAAGGGCCTGTTTCCACACAGTAGCGATTTTATGATCTATGAACTCGAGGACGCTTTCCTCAGTCCTGACCAATGTTTATCCCTCAATCAATATTACAAAAAACATCTGTTCATTTTTGCATTGCTGAACGTGGAGGAAAGCTATGTGAAAATTGGCTTCTGCTTTTCCAGCATTAGAAGAGGGACTACTCTTTTAAAACTACTCTCATTTTTATTCACTCATAGGACATTGGGATCACTGGTTAGGCCAGCAATTATTGTCCATCCTTAGTTGCCCAAAGGGCAGTTAAGAGTCAACCACATTGCTTTGGGTCTGGAGTCATATGAAGGGCAGACCAGGTAAGGGTGGCAGGTTTCCTTTCCTAAAGCAAATTAGCAAACCAGGTGGGCTTTTTCAACAGTTGACAATGGTTTCATGGTTATCAGAACATGACCTAGGTCGCTGGATTAACAGTTCAGCAATACTAAGTCATTGTTTCTTTGGCTGTAAAAGACCAAGTTCTCCTACACTGTATTTCAGCAGTCCAGTGTTTGTATAATTAATTGAATGTTATTTTTAAAAATTTGACATGATAACAAGCAGAATAGATAAAGGAGAACCTGTAGGTATGATACATTTGGATTTCCAACAACAATTGGATAAACAAAGACAGACGTAAGAAGAACATAAGAACAACTATGGTGGTGAGGGTAGTTTATTAGCATGAATAGAAGATTGGCTAACTAAGTGCAAAGATTAAGATGAAGAGGGATTTTCAGGAAGGCAACCTGCAAATAATAGAGCACAGTATATGTTAACAACTTTGGTAACACAAGTGAGTATACTGTCACCAAGTTTGAGGATGACGTAAAAGTAGGTGAAAAACAGTACTGAGAATGGCAGAGTCTACAAAGAATGATTGAGATAAGTGGGCAGCAGCATGGTAGTTGAAATAGGGTATGAAAAAATGACGTTATGCACATTGGCAGGAAGAATAGAGGATAAATGTGAGGTGTTGCATTTTGGTAAGGCAGATCAGGGCAAGAGTTGTACAGGGTGCCGGGGATTATTGCAAACAAGGGTTCAAGTAAAAGCTCCTTCAAAGTGGCGTTGCAGGTAGACAAGTTGGTAGAATATAGAAATATAGAAAACAGAGGCAGGAATAGGCCATTCGGCCCTTTGAGCCTGCAAACCGTTCAATATGATCATACAATTTCAGTATCCCATTCCCACTTTCTCTCTATATCCCTGGATTTCCTTAGCCGCAAGGGCCAAATCCCAGCTCCTTCTTGGATATATCTATCGAACTGGCCCAACAGCTTTCTGTGGTGGAGAATTCCACAGGTTCACAACTCTAGGTGAAGACATTTTTCCTCATCACAGTCCTGAATGGTTTGCCGCATATTCTTAGACTGTGACCCCTAGTTCTGGACTTTCCCAAGACTGAGAACATTTTTCTCACATCTCGCCTGTCAAGTACCAGCAGGATTTTTAAATGAGATTCCCCCCTCCTCCTCCTAAATTCCAGTGACTACGTACCCAATTGATCTAGACTTTCTTCATTTGTCAGTCCTGCCATCCCAGGAAGCAGTCTGGTGCACCTTTGCTGGACACAACTGCACACAATACTTCAAGGTGTGGCTGCACCAAGACCTTGTATAATTCCAGCAAGACATCCCTAATCCTATAACTCAAATCCTCTGGCCATGGAGGTCAGCATGCCATTAGCTTTCCTTACCACCTGCTATACCTGCATGTCACCCTTCAGCGACTGTTCCACCATGACACCCAGGTCTCACTGAACCTTACCATTTTCTAAACTGCCACCATTCAGACAATCTGCTTTCCTGTTTTTGTGACCAAAGTGGATGAGCTCACGTTTATCTGCGTTATATTGCATTTGCCCAAGTATTTGCCCACTCAGCCAGCCAGCCTCTGAGTGTCCTCCTCACAGTGTATACTGCCACCCAGCTTAGTATTGTCTGCAAATTTGGAGATATTGCATTCAATTCCTTCATACTGTTACGACAGGGAATGGCTGAACCCCTCTGATAATTAAACTAAAACATAAGCCTTGATCTATTATAATAGGAGTAGGGGTTCCCATCTAATAATTATTCCTTAAACACCCAGAGAACCTTGCCTTTCCCCTTGTAATCTATTAAAGAGTAGTTAAAATAAAGAAAATCCCTGATCTCCCCTTTAAAAGTAACAAGAAACAATGAACAAATTACAAAATTACTAATAAACTGACAATTCCCTCCTAGACTACTAACTACTTTGTAACTGGTCTATATTTTAGTGGAATGCTGTTTAAATAAAGACCAGTCCCACTGATACAAACCCAATTAATAAGAAGCAATAAATTAACTCTGAGTTCACACAGACTGTGTTTTGGAATATTCTGTTGTCTCCAATCTCTTTACAAATGTCTTTCATCCATTAATTCTGCTGTCAGGGTTGTTTCATTTCACATTTCTTCAATGAGAGTTTCTTTTGATTAATTAGATGGGCTTTTTCTGACAGCTGGATGGTGCCAGCTGTGGCAGGTAGCAGTTGTCTCTCTTGTTCAGATGACATTTAGCTCTCTCCAGTTTTCAAAACGCCCTTGTCTTATATACCCACAATGATGTAATCACATTCTTATAATATGATTTAGTTTCAGGTTGTTAAAGCCATCAGATTTAAATTGAGTTGCCTTATTGTTTTGAGGTGCTATGTTTAAATTAACTGGCTGAATTCAAACTTATTGCCACAATGTCAAAACAAGACTGCTGTTTTGCCTGCTACCTGAAGTCTTTTTTGATACACTTGTTTCACCTTTTTGAGGCTCTCTGTACAGGCAACTTCAGCTGCTGCTCACAGACAGAAATTTCTAGAAAAATGTATAAGTACAGACGAAGCACAAATCTATTAAAGGAACCACATGTTTTGGCTTCCTCCCTTCCACCTCTCAATTACTCTACCCATCTTCGTAACAAATTGTTAATGTACACTGTGAACAGCTGATGACCCAGCACTGAACCCTGCAGTACCCCACTTGCCATGTCTTCCACTCTTTTTAAAAAGGTACCCATTTATTCTAATTCTTTGCTTCCTGCCTGCTAACTAGTTCTCTATCCACATTAATACTTTACCTCCAGTACGATGAGCTGTCATTTTCCTCAAGTACTCTGGAATGCCGAGCATCAGGCCCTGGGGACTTAGCAGATTTTAAGACCATCAATTTCCCCAATATCATTCCCTGACTAATAAAGATTTCCTTCAGTACAAGGAAGGCACTTGGCACACTTGCCTTCATTGGTCAGTGCATCGAATGTAGGAGTTGAGATGTTCTGTTATGCTGTGCAGGACTTTTAGAATACTACATCCCTGCTGTAGGAAAGGTGGTGTTAAACTTGAAAGGATTCAGAAAAGATTTACAAGAATGTTGCAAGGATAGAAGGATTTGAGCCATAGGGAGAGGCTGATTAGAGTGGGGCTTTTTTCCCACTGGATTGTTGGAGGCTGAGGGGTGACCTTATAGAAGTTTATAAAGTCATGAAGAGTATACATAGGGTGAATGGCTGAGGTCTTTTGCCCCAGGGTACAGGAGTCCAAAACCGGAAGATGTAGCTTTTATGGTAAGAGGGAAAAGATTTAGAGACCTGACAGGCAACTTCTTCATGCAGACGGTGCTGCATGTATGGAATGAGCTGCCATTGGACGTGGTGGAGGCGAGTACAATTACAGCATTTAAAAGGCATTTGGATGGGTACGTCAATAGGAAGGGATCAGAGAGATGTGGGCTAAATGCTGACAAATGGGACAATATTAATTTGGCATTTCTGGTCGGCATGGACAAGTTGGACTGAAGGGTCTGTCTCCGTGCTGTATAACTTTGGCTGTATCTGAATATTACTTAAATGGGGAAAGACTGCAGAAATCAGTAGCACGGAGGGATCTGCGAGTCCTCATACATGAATGACAAAAAGCTAGCGCACGAGTTCAGTTGGTAAAAGGGATAGCAAACGGACTGTTGGCCATTATTTCAAAGAACATTGAGTACGAAACAAAGGGAAATCTTGAGCACTCGTCAGACCAGAACTGGAAAGCAGTGAAAAGTTTTGTTTCCCTTATTTAAGGAAAGGTATACTGACTGGTATTAGATGCCAGTGCCTGACAGTTTACATCCAGAATACTTAAAGGAGTGAGTGAGTGCTGGGGGGATTTGCTAGGATGCAACCTGGACTGGAAGGAGTTATGGGGAGAGGTTGGATGGCCTGGGACTTTTTTCTCCTGGAGCGGGGGAGACTGGGGCGTGACCTTTTGAAGGTGTGTGGGATCATGAAAGCTATGGATAGGGTGGATGGCTGACAGCTTTTTCCCGTGGTGGGTGGGTCTAGGACTGGAGGGCATGGGTTTGGTTCGGAGGGGGAGAGATACGGAGGGGTCCGGGGGAGGGGGTTAGGTGGGTTTTTTTTCACGCAGAGGGTGGTGAGTGTCTGGGAAGGAGGTCATGCTGGAGGTCTTGGTAAAGGTGGGTACAATTTCATCATTTAAGAAACATTTAGATGGATACATGGATGGGACGGTCTCGAGCGATATATACCAAAATCAGGCAAATATGACTAGTTTAAATAGTGAAAACTGGGCAGCATGGGCAAGTTGGGCGAAAGGGCCTGTTTCTCTACTGGAGACCTCTACGACTGTATGATATCATCCCTCCTCATTGCAGTACTTGCCTCATCAATCAAGACTGTGACACCCCCAGCTCTTTATCAAGACCACCATTACCAGCTTGTTTACAGGAGGCACAGGGTGACTGGTTTACACTTACCAAAGGTTTCTGACTTATTATTTAAAAGTCTCAGCTTGCAGCTCTGATGACAGGAAATCAAATGTTTATCTTCAGATTAAGATGCTTTGTACTGCAGAGCAAAAGCAAGTCCTTCCCTCCAGCGGTCTGATAGCTTCTGATCCTAACATTCACTCCCAGAAGATCACCTGGGAGCCAGTTGCAGTTTTTGGCAGATAAGGTATCAATAGCTGATCATCGTACTACAGATCATTCAGTGTTTGTTGCCAAATCTCCATCCATACATGGACCTATGGCTTCGGCTTGTCGAATCAACAGCTGTGTAAAAGCACTTACAATGAGTACCAGATGATGTGCTATTTGTTGATGGCCAAATCTCCATTTGTATACAGCTCCCTGGTTCTGATGTGTCTATAAACAGCGCCTACAATAAACATCAGACAGCTTTCTTTTAAAATGTACAGAAATCCTTGTTTTTGAATCAGTCCTTTTTCCATTTCAGTCTACAATGTTATAAAAAAGAAAAATAAGAAGATACAATCTTTACATCCTGTATTCACTCGCAGATGCTATTTGAGAGCAATCTAGAGTTTAGACCCTTTTGAGGTACCTCTTTTTCTTTGCTCTGTTATCTCACTCCCTAAACTCTTGCTGTCAGACCTTATTCTTCTTTCTACTTATGTCATTGTTTCCTGTGTGTATAACGAACTCTGGCTCTTCATTCTTCCCCTTCAGAATGTATTGCAGCTGTTCAGTGAGTCCTTGGCCCCTGCGCTCAGGTAGGCCACAAACCATCCCGAAGTCACATCTGCAAGTTATAGAAATGACTATCAATACCCTCACTATTGAGTCTCCTGCCACTATTTGACTTCCCCTCTTTCTCTTCCTCGTTTGTACACTTGCCAGAGAAACCGCCACATTAACTATTCTCCACAACAGAAAAGCTGTTCTTGAGTGAGATGCACTTGTAGGCTTCCTCTCCCATCTTCTGACTGGGGTCACCCAGTCCTTTTCGAACTGCATTCCCTTAGGCTGAACAGTGACAACATCTAAAACTGTGCTATCTACGTAACTGTCAGCCTTACAGATGCACAGCAGTTCCAGTAGCTGATATTCAGGCTCTTTATCCTTGTGTTCAAGCTGGTCAAACCAGTGGCACTTTCTGCTTATGTTGTCATCCATACTGCCAGAGAAGTAAAACTTCCCACATACTGCAGACAATGCAGCACATGGGATTGCGCTTCCCTGACACAAACTAAATAAAAAATTAAGTTTGCAGCTTTGAAGTTTAGATTAACAATTTATTCACTACCTCCTAATTAGCTCTCTGCTTTGAACTGATGTCATTTCTGTCAGTCTCTTAGAAATTTGGCATTGTTCCTGTTGAGGTTGGTTGGTGCTGCAACTGGCTCGATCTGGGCCTCGATTTTCCAGTTTTCAGTGAGAAGCTTCATGGCCACTGTTCGTCCTCAGTCACTCCCCTGCTGCTGCTTCTCCAATTGGCTCAACCTGGGCCTTAATCATTTGGATTTCACTGAGCTCTGCTACCACTGTTCGCTCCCAGGTTTGCTCTGCTCCCACTGTTGCTCCAACTTGAAAACTTTGATTGAACTGTCCTTCAACTTCCAAATTGTAGGAAATTCAACTTAACATTGTTGAATCTCTTATTTAACTAAAGAGTCCGTATCTGATTCTGTAAAACGTACACTACATTTCTTTCAAGGCCAATCAATATCGTCTTCCTAGGGCACGGTGCCTAGAACTGCTTAGAATATTCTAGTCGTGGTCCTTTGTACTGCTGTGTCATTGCATCTATCGCTCTTGCATTTTTTTCCCTCCAGCCCGAAGGTCTTTAGTCACTTCATTATTTTCTGTGCTTGTACATCCCATTTTAATCATTTCAGTGCAGAGACCCTCAAGTCTGTTTATACTTCAGCTTTTTTCTGGTGTTTCACCATTTAGAAATTATTTTATCTTTGCTTTCAGTGTTTGTAAAAACAATGCATTTTATGTAATAATGAACAAATAAAATTTAGCAAATTGAACAACGAATCACCCACCTAAGGGGTCATTGATCATTCAGGGTGAACTGGAGGCAATTGGGAGGCAACAAGGGCATTGCTGTGTGCCAGGTGATGGTGTGCTTGAGGACTGGGCAATTTCTACGTTGTGAATGATGCTGCTTGGTCAGTCACTGAGGGCATCCTGCCTCGAGTCTCACTGGTACTTAGCACTGAGAGGTGAAGCAAGGCCAAATCTTTACCCCAGCCATTGCAAACTGTACTTGATCCTTAATGGTGAGAAGACTGTCTTTGAGGAACTCTGCAAGACAGGCCCCACTTCAGAAAGCATCATGATGTTGGTGGAGCTGGTGGCTCCCACCATCAGGTTAGCTGCAATCAAGGATGTCCCTGACACCACTGGAGGGTAGATTTTGAGTGGACTTACTATAGACTCGTGAGGGCAGACATCATGTAAAAGAGTTTTTGTTGGACATATAGTTACTGCAACTACAGTTTAGGACTGGAACGCTGGTACCTTTTCACTGAAACAAGTTCAACATGGAAGTGACCTTTGCTAATGTACCTTGGTGCACTGGTTTGTTTGATTGTGCTGGTGCCTTGGGAGCTCGGGACCAATGACAGACAGTCATAGTACCTCTGACTTTGTGTCATTGGTGCTTTATTGTCTTGTTCCACTTATTTTAAAATGCTTTTAAGGTATCAGCTGGTTCCATGTTTATGTCTGACTCCAGAATATGAACACCAAAATGAAAGCTGATACTCCAGTGCTCAAAAACTGAAGTACTTCTGGACTGTTGCAGGTGCTAGCTACTGTATGAGATGTTAAACCAAAGTGACATACGGTTTGTTGGGTGAATGGAAAAGATTCCATGGCACTACTTTTAAGAAGAGCAAAGAAATTATTCAAGTTGTCATTTCTGATATCTATTCTGCAATCAACATTTTTAAAAAGCCATTTAGTCATGACTGTATTTTTGTTTGTAAAAGCCTGCTTTGTGTACATATTGGCTATTGCATTTCCTATAACAGTGACTATACTTTGAAAGTACTTCATTGACTGTAAATTGATTTGACAATCAGTTGGTCATAAAAACAGCATTATTTAGAAATAAATCTTTCTGTCTAAGACACAAAATGCACTACAAGTGTTTAGAACAATTATTAACAAGTAGGTAGAAGAGTTTGGCGTGCCCATACTTTCTGGTGCAGTTGTAAAGCTATTTGTTTTTACTGATTTGTAATTTAATTACGTTTATAACTTGCCTTCATCAGCCAGAGGCATATTTCTACTTTTAGCCTTCCTGCATTGTCCTCTTGAGCAGTTGACGTGACCATTCCCATTTCTGAATATCACCTATCAAAAATTAAGTATCAATTTTTCTCATTTTTACAAATATAATTATCATTATCTGGATTGTTGTAAGCATGAAGAAAGCTTTACATTCTCATTTTCTCTGTCTCTTCCTCTCTCTTCCCTCAACCTCGCTCCCCCAATTTTTCTAGTATCTGCATAGCAACTGTCATCACTTCAGGTAATTCTGCCACCAAGTAAATTTTCACATCACTTGGTATATTACATTCTGTTTTTGTTAACACTTGTACTTACATGACAGATGCTATGACCCTGTAAGTCTGAAGATGATAACAAATGTTGACTCTTAGGCAAGTTCACCAGTTTCTGTAACGAGAGGTTTACATTTCAGTAAACAGAAACTTAAACCCACTGTGGTTCTAGAATTTTGTCATATTTTATCTGATTAGGTAAAAATTTAATCTTTGAAAAATAACTTTAGGGGTTTGTTCTGGGTCACTAATTTACAGAGAAATAAGCTGCAGTTTTAGTCCTGATTAAATTTCATGTTTTTTTGCTTCTGCAATCAAATTCAATCAAGAATTAAAATCTGTGCAGGGAATTGCCAATTGTAGCAATGAAGTATCATTCTGTAGCATTAGTCATTGTGACTTTACACAGCATCACATTTCCATCTGCTTATTATGCTGGTTACAGTCTTTGAATAATGGAGTACCATTAATACTAGTGATCCTTCCTTTGAATTGCTTACAGTACATTATCTCAAATATTATGTACATGAATGTAAATTTGAGTTATACAAGTGGCCTGCTGAAATTGATGATGAAAAAGTAAAATACTGTGCACTTTGCAAGTGGAAACATAATTTTAAATTATTCTGAAGTTTAGTGAGAACCAATGCATTGAATAGAACATTCATAGGACATTAACTCTTGAATCAAAATATTGTAGGACAGTAGATCGGGTAGAAGGTAATTCAAGCTGCAAATTCATGTGCTCCTGAACTATTATTTCAAATATATTCTTTGAAAGTAAATTTTAATTAGAAGAATTAAATAGAGTAGGATTCTCCAGAAAATAATCAGCAAAAGGAAATTGCACAGGTACAGGTTTTGTGGAAACCAGAGAGAAAGCAAATGCTTAAGAATGCTGAGTCTATATAATGGAACAAGTCAGGTTTCAGGTTCTTCAGTCTGTTAATTTCAACTCTTGTGACAAAAGTACCTTGTATTCCTCGTCTCTCTCTCTCTCTCTCTCCTTATTGTTTCTGGCTTTTTAAAAAACCTATTCATTCGATGTGGCATCGCTGGCTAGGCCAGCCCATCAAATGCAGGCAAATGGGACTAGATCAGTTTTGGAAACCTGATCAACATAGATGAGTTGGACTGAAGGGTCTGTTATGTGCTGAATGATTAACTACCCTGAACGAGCTGGTGGTGATCTGAATTCTTGAACATTTGCATTTGGTAAAAACATTAGTACTAGTTAGAAAGGGAGCTCCAGGGGTCATTAAACAAACAAAAAACCACAGATCCTGGAAGTCTAAGCAAAACAAGTAGCTGGAGAAATGTGGCAGGTCTGGCAGCATCTGTGCTGAGAAAGCAGAGCCAACATTTTGGGTCTGGTGACTCTTCTTCAGAAGACTGCTGAGTTTCTCTAGCTATTTCTGTTTTAGCGGCACAGTCATGATCCAGTAAGAGTGAAACAACTACAACACAGCTTTAGATTAAGATGGTTTGTGAAGACAGGAGGTGGTGTACCACTCATACATCTACTATCCTTACCCTTGGTGATGGAAGCTGCTAGTTTGGAATCAGTTGTGGTGAATTACTGGAGTTCATTTGTAGATGATGCACACTGGTGCCAGTGATAAAGACAGTAAGTATTACTGAGGGTATGGCTGCCAATTAAGTAAGTTGTTTTGTCCTGTATATTCTTGATTAATTGAGTGTTGTTGGAGCTCAAGCTATATATGTATTTCTCCTATAACGCAATAGCTGCATTCTTGTTTGACCTCACTCCATAGAAAATTGTCATACCTGTACAGCAGAAAGTTCATATTCCAAACAGCATCCACTATTCATCAATCGCATTTCGGTCAATTTGTGTTAATGAAACATGCGTTATAGCAGAAATACTTGTACAGGCATATGGACAGTATTTCATCATTTTCGTAACTTATGCCTTGTAGATGGTAAACAGACACTGGGGAGACAGGAGGTGAGTTACATGCTTTGGGATTTTGAGCCCCTGAACTGGTCTTGTAGTCAGTGTTTATGCTGGCCCAGTTTCATTTTCATCAGTGGTAATCCCAAGATGTTGGTAATAAGGAATTCAGTAACGGTAATGTCATTGAATATCACAAGACAATGGTTGGATTCTGTCTTGTTGGAGGTAGTCATTGCCTGGCGCTTGTGTGAATGTTTACTCACCAGCTGTCATGACCATCTTGGTCTGACCGCATATGGGCATGGAATTCATGTGAATTCCAGTGGATTATCTTCATAATGCATGTGGTAGTTTTTAAAAAAAATTCATTCCTGGGATGAGGACATCACTGGCAATGCCAGCATTTATGGCCCATCGCAGAGGACAGTTAAGAGTCAACCACATTGCTGTGGGTCTGGAGTCAAATGTAGATCAGACCAGGTAAGGGTGGCAGATTTCTTTCCTGAAGGACATTAGTGAATGAGGTGAGCTTTTCCAACAATTGACAGTGGATTAATGGTCATCATTAGCCTCTTAATTGCAGATTTTTCTAAATTGATTTCAAATTCTATCATCTGCTCTGGCAAGATTTGAACCCAGGTCCCCAGAACATTACCTCGGTCTCTGGATTAATAGTCCAGCAATAATACCACGAGGTTATTGTCTTTCCTGCCAACACAAAATTGTCCAATACTTTGAGGTGGGATCCAGGTATCTTAAAACTATGAAAAGTGAAATTGGAATGATATGTGACTACTGTTTTGATGAAATTGATGTTTTTGAACTGTATTGTGAGAAGGAAGAAATTGATATGTTAATCCTTTTTGGGAAGCCCAGTCTAAGACTTATATTGAGGTATATACCTGTTTACTAACTTGTCAGAATTAGGAAGCGAATGCTTTATTCATTTGTACTTCTGGAGAGCAGAGCAATCAAAGGGATACTGTTATGATTGAAACTCTCAATGCTGTTAACAACTGACTGACATGAAATAAATAATTTCGAAGATGTGAAAAATTAATAAAATGTGCATGCCCATTCAAATTATATTTGTTTCTTCCCATTTTAATTTGCCACTTGTTTTGTACAACTGATTGCCATATGTTAATTGTTAAAATTGGTTTGTGTTTATCTGGTGCCGTGAACAAATGTTTTAAGCAAATAGCTGATCTTAAAATAAAATGTAGCCCTTCATTTCCAAATCAAATATCTCAAATTTCCAAGTTGGAAATTAATTTGTCAATTATATGTCCACCTTACAAGTCTGCTTATATCTTATTGCAGTTTGTTGAGGTCCATCTCAATATTGATTCTTCCCTTGCCCAAATCTCTCTTTAGGGGAAAGAAGTGATATAATTAGTTTGTGATGAATTTAGAGATATGCAAGTCTCACCCATTAAACAACCTATAACATTAATTTATATTTATATTTTAAATAAGAAAATGTCCCAAGACCCTTAACAGGCACATTATTTAAAAACAGTAATCCACATATGAAGTATTAGATCACATGGCCAAAACCTTGGTTAAAAAGGGAGATTACAAAGAGTGTTCGAAATGAAACGCCAAGTTAGAGGGATGGAGAGATGTAGAGAGAAAATACCACAGCTTCGGGGGTATACATTGCTCCAGCGTTGCTAGCCACGCCTTATTAAATTTGGGGATGCTGAGAAGGCCGGAAATAGTGTGTGCAGAAACCCCAAGGAGCTTGGGGCTCAATTAAAGGATAAAGGGAGAGGACAAGGCTATAGGCAAATCTGAAAACCAGGATGAGAATTTGAAATAATGGGAACTGCAGATGCTGGAGATTCCAAGATAATAAAATGTGAGGCTGGATGAACACAGCAGGCCAAGCAGCATCTCAGGAGCACAAAAGCTGACGTTTCGGGCCTAGACCCTTCATCAGAGAGGGGGATGGGGGGAGGGAACTGGAATAAATAGGGAGAGAGGGGGAGGCGGACCGAAGATGGAGAGTAAAGAAGATAGGTGGAGAGAGTGTAGGTGGGGAGGTAGGGAGGGGATAGGTCAGTCCAGGGAAGATGGACAGGTCAAGGAGGTGGGATGAGGTTAGTAGGTAGCTGGGGGTGCGGCTTGGGGTGGGAGGAAGGGATGGGTGAGAGGAAGAACCGGTTAGGGAGGCAGAGACAGGTTGGACTGGTTTTGGGATGCAGTGGGTGGGGGGGAAGAGCTGGGCTGGTTGTGTGGTGCAGTGGGGGGAGGGGATGAACTGGGCTGGTTTAGGGATGCAGTAGGGGAAGGGGAGATTTTGAAACTGGTGAAGTCCACATTGATACCATATGGCTGCCATTTACAATCCGACCCCACCACCCAAGACATTTTTCCATCCCCTCCCCTGTCTGCTTTCCGGAGAGACCACTCTCTCCGTGACTCCCTTGTTCGCTCCACACTGCCCTCCAACCCCACCACACCCGGCACCTTCCCCTGCAACCGCAGGAAATGCTACACTTGTCCCCACACCTCCTCCCTCACCCCCATCCCAGGCCCCAAGATGACATTCCACATTAAGCAGAGGTTCACCTGCACATCTGCCAATGTGGTATACTGCATCCACTGTACCCGGTGCGGCTTCCTCTACATTGGGGAAACCGAGCGGAGGCTTGGGGACCGCTTTGCAGAACACCTCCGCTCAATTCGCAACAAACAACTGCACCTCCCAGTCGCAAACCATTTCCACTCCCCCTCCCATTCTCTTGATGACATGTCTATCATGGGCCTCCTGCACTGCCACAATGATGCCACCCGAAGGTTGCAGGAACAGCAACTCATATTCCGCCTGGGAACCCTGCAGCCATATGGTATCAATGTGGACTTCACCAGTTCAAAATCTCCCCTTCCCCTACTGCATCCCTAAACCAGCCCAGTTCATCCCCTCCCCCCACTGCACCACACAACCAGCCCAGCTCTTCCCCCCCACCCACTGCATCCCAAAACCAGTCCAACCTGTCTCTGCCTCCCTAACCGGTTCTTCCTCTCACCCATCCCTTCCTCCCACCCCAAGCCGCACCCCCAGCTACCTACTAACCTCATCCCACCTCCTTGACCTGTCCATCTTCCCTGGACTGACCTATCCCCTCCCTACCTCCCCACCTACACTCTCTCCACCTATCTTCTTTACTCTCCATCTTCGGTCCGCCTCCCCCTCTCTCCCTATTTATTCCAGTTCCCTCCCCCCATCCCCCTCTCTGATGAAGGGTCTAGGCCCGAAACGTCAGCTTTTGTGCTCCTGAGATGCTGCTTGGCCTGCTGTGTTCATCCAGCCTCACATTTTATTATCTGAGAATTTGAATGTGGGAATTGCTTGATGTTTGTCTGGTGCAAGTGTTACTTGGCATTTGTCATTTTCAAACCAGGATATCGTTCAAGTCTATTGGCAGCTGGACAGAAACTGCTTTGATATTTATGGAGTTGGAAATGGTGCCGACTATTATGCAATCATCAGCGAACATCTCCACGATGGAGGGTAGGTCAATGATGAAGCAGCTTAAGTGTTTAGTGCCAACAACCCGGGTTTGATTCCAGCCTCGGGCGACTATCCAAGTGGACTTCGCACATTCTCGCTATATCTGCATGAGTTTCCTCCGAGTGCTCCGGTTTCCTCCCACAGTCCAAAGATGTGCAGGGTAGGTGGATTGGCCATGCTGGATTGCCCTTGGTGCCCAGGGATGTTTAGGTTAGGTGGGTTAGACATGGCAAATCAGATTCTGGGTAGGATGCTCTTTTGATTGGCAGTGTGGGCTTGTTGGTAAAAATGGCCTGTTTACATACTGTAGGGATTCTTTGAGACAATCTATGGGACATTAAGGTTGTTGGACTTGGGACACTACCCTGAGAAACTCTTGTAAAGAAGTCCTGGAGCCAAGATGACTGACTTCCATCAACCACAACCATCTTCCTTTGTGCCATTGATGACTCCCACCAGCAGAGAGTTTTCCCCTGTTTCTCTTGACTCCAATTTTGCTAAGAGTCTTTGATGCCACACTCAGTAAGATGAGAACTTAATATCAGCAGCAGTCACACTTGACTCATCTACGGGGAACAAATGCATGTGTAAGGGTTTCACTAGTAGATGAGCTAAAATGAAGGTGGAAGATTTTATGGAATTGGAGTTAGGGCATCTGAATGATTACATAAATATGTGGTCAGAAACTCATCTTGGGTGTCAACCATGACACCAAGGCTGAGAACAGCTTAATCTCAGACAGCTGCCAGAAAGAAGAATGTAATCTGATAGCTGGGGAATGGAACTTGAAGTGGCAATCAAAAATATTGGGTGAAATATTCTTCAGCCTGCTCATAAATCTATTTTTTAGCTATATCTTCCACCAGTAGAAACGGAAATGGATCAATGCAGTATGCCCAGGGAAGGGCCAGCAAGAATAGGAAAGTTAGGAGAAGAAGAGGACTTGCCTCATTTTTCCAACAATAGCTGCCATATTTGGGCAACTTTTTTTTATATAGGTCTTAATTTTTTTGTATTAATTGAGTGTTAGTTTAGTCAATGGGTGAGTCAGTTGGAGGTGGTAAGAATCCCTACAATATGGAAGCAGGCCCTTTGGCCCTACAAGTCCATACCGAACCTCCAATGTATCCCACCTAGTCCACACATCCCTGAACTCTACGGGCAATTTAGCATAGCCAATCCATCTAACCTGCACGTCTTTGGACTGTGGGAGGAAACCGGGGCACCTGGAGGAAACGCATGCAGACACGGGGTGAACAGGTGAGTGGGTAGTCAAATCGAGGGGACTTAGGTAGTCTTTGGGTCATATGGTCTTGTTGAAATCAGTTTAGGATGTCAGATTGGGATTGGTTGGTAGAGCACTCCGGTTTCATCAGGTTGGGAAAGTATAGTTGATGGTGACGTGGAGTTACTTATGCTGCAGTGTTGAGTAACGTGTGCTAGCCACTGAGTTAGACTTGGTATTAAACTATATAACATTTCAGAGGTATGTATGCAAGCAAGCTCTGTGTGTGCCCCAAGTCTCCATCCTGTGCTCAGGATCAGAAACATCAGAAGCATAAGTTAACCCATCAGAAGTCTGAACTTCAGGCATTTGGCTGTTAGTCAAGAATTCAACAGGGCCCTAATGCAGATCTCCCAACATTTGTCCGATCTTCGGTCCAGACACAGGAAAACTTTAGGAAAAAATCTTATTGTGCTTTTGGATGATGTTGCTGAAGGATATCATGTAGTTGCGAAATAGGAGGGACTCATGGTGAAAGGTGGTTTGACAAATGCTTCATATAAATCACTTGTTGGTAACTGTTCTGGAGGTGGACAACAGAGTTGAAATAAACAGAATGTGCTCTGATTGGTAGAATGCAACAAGTGGTGTACCCCAGGGATATGTATTTGGACTGTCAATCTTTCACCATTTGTATCATCACTTGGATAAAAGAATAAAGTTGTACATCTGAATTTGCATACAATATGTTGTTGGGCAAAGTACAACATCTGACTGAGAGGAAGAAGTTAAGGAAGGAAGTAAACTAAGTGAACGGGGAAAAGCTGTGATACATAAATTCAGTGTGGGGAATGTGACACCATTTGCTTTTTCACATGACAGGTAGTTAATTGAAAGGGATTAGTTAGGGAGCTTGAGTTATTAGACATTTAAAAAAATTCTTTCATGTGACCATGGATGTCGCTGGCAAGGCCCATCCCTGATTGCTTTTAAACTGCAGTTTCAATTCTGTTAGTCACGTCTGAATCCACATGTTGGCTAGACCAATAAGGTCAGAGGTTATCTTCCCGGTGAAAGGATAGTTTTATGTTACAGATTTGTTAATTGAGTTTAAATTCCATTAGTTGCCATGGTGGGATTTGGACCCAGGTCTGCAGAGGGCATCTGGTTACTAGTCCAGCGACATTATCACTTTGCCACCATTACCTTTTATGTTCTGTATTTATATGCCTGCATATCATTTTGTGAACACACTTTTTCATAGTTTCTTATGGTCTTGGGCAGAGTAGTTGTTGTACAAGGCTGTTATACACCCAGCTAGAATGCTTTCTATGGTGCATATATAAAAGTTGGTGAGGGTCCTTTTATGGACGCCGCGAATTTTCTAAGCTGCCTGAGGGAGAAGAGATGTTGTTTAACCTGAGAGAATACAATTTTCTATTAATTGCTGTGTGCAGTAATTGTTCTCTGTCATGATTCCTCTTGATAGTGGCTGTCAAATCTGAACTGTAGATCATTGAGAAATGTGTATGCTTCGCAAAGTGATTGCTAACATTAAACTCAAGAAAATGTCTTGCATAATTTGGAAAGTGATCATTGAGGACCTGACACAAAAATAGTAATAGGTGCAATGATTACAATCTCTCTCTCTCGATATCCGAAAAACAAAAGAACTGATCATTTCCTTCAGGAAGGAAGGAGGAGGACACGTGCCTATCCACATCAATGGAACTGAGGTGGACAGGGTCAAGAGCATCAAATTCCTAGTAGTGACAACAACCTACAATCTGTCTTGGACCTCACACGTAGATACGACGGTCAAGAAGGTTCAACTACATCTCTTCCTCAGGCATGCCCATAAGGACACTCACTAACTGTTACAGATGCACTATTGAAAGTATTCCATCTGGCTGCAAAACAGGCTGGTACGGCAACTGATCTGCCCAGGACCATGAGAAACTACAGAAAATTGTGTGCACTGCCCGGGCCATCACAGAAGCCAACCCCCCATCTATTGACTCCATTTACACTTCTCATTGCCGCAGAAAGGCTGCCAATATCATCAGAGACCCCTCCCAGCCTGGTAATACTCTCTTCCAACCTCTTCTGTCAGGCAGAAGATACAGAAGCTTGGACCAACAGGTTCAAAAAACAGCTTCCTCCCTGCTGTTATTCGACTGCTGAATGGATCTCTCGAACTCTAAATAATATTGATCTTACATTGTGTACCTCCTGTGCAGCTGTAACCTTTGTATGCCTTGCTCTGTCTCAACACCCTATCATCTGTATGTCCTTGTCTGCTACGACCTCCCTATACTGCTCACAGAACAAAGTTTTTCACTGTACTAAGGTACATGTGATTACAGTAAATCAAGCCAGATTATACTAAGATAACAAGGTGTAGAGTTGGATGAACACAGCAATCTGAGCAGGAAAGCTTTATGTTTTGGGCCTCGACCCTCCTTCAGAAAATTTTCTGAAGGAGGGTCGAGGCCCGAAACGTCAAGCTTTCCTGCTCCTATGATGCTGCTTGGCCTGCTGTGTTCATCAAGCTCTATACCTTGTTACCTCAGATGCTCCAGCATCTGCAGTTCCTACTATCTGAAACATTATACTAAGACTGGTTTTGTATCTAAGGTTTTGGAGTGGATTTGTAGCTTGGGTTGTGGGTGTTGAGATTGGTTGGCTCACCAAGGTGGTTTCTTGTTTCGCAGATGTTTTGTCACCATGCAGCCTCTGATGAAGCGTTGTTGTGTTTTCCCGCCTGGTTTTTAAACCCTGGAGCCCATTGAGCTGGACTGCCTCACCTTCAGTCATCCTTCGTAGTGGAATGTATATGGGGTCGAGTTCAATGTGTTTGTTACTAGTATGCTTCGCAGAGTGCCATGCTTCTAGGAATTGTTGTGCTTGTCTCTGCCTAGCCTGTCCCAGGATCTTGGTGTTGTCCCAGTCAAAGCAGTGGTTCTCCTTTATCCACATGGATTGAGATGAGTGAGTATTGGTCGTGATTTTTTGTAGCCAGCTGGTGTTCATGTACTCTTGTTGTTAGTTTCCTTCCTGGTTGTCTGATGTAGTGTTTCTCACAGTCTCTGCAGAGGATTTTGTAGATGACATTGGTCCTGTCCATGGCGGAGAGTGGGTCTATAGTTCAGGTGAGCAGTTCTCATCGGGTTGACTTGGACTTGTGTGCCGCTCTGATGCCTAGCGGTTGTAGGAGTCTTGTGGTGAGTTCGGACGTGTTCCTGATATCTTTGAAAACTTGGAAGAGATATTCTTCTTCCTCTTGGTGTAGTTCTGTGTTGCTGGACTATGTTGTTGCCCTTTTAAATAGCGGTTGCAAATCTGCGAAACAAGAAACCAGCTTGGTGAACCAACCAACCTCAACTAGTTTTGTGTTTGGCAGTTTGATTGAATTTTGCTTCTGCACTTAACTTTTGAAGCTAAGGTTAAAGTTGTTTTTGAAAATACTGTCCAGAAATTGAAGGGGAATCATTGTTCATATCCAAGATTTCAAATTGCTTTGGAAATTATTTTTCTGTTGACTATTTACTTTATAAACCATTTTGAAACATTTTGTATATGTTTAAATCTGTAGAAAGACATTTTCAGACATGCACATTAATTTTAAGATGTGTGGAATAACAGATTTTTGAGAATTTAAAGTTTAGAAATGCATTTTTTGTTTGTCTACGAGAATATTTGCTGTGAATCTGAACACGCTCTCTTTGCCCAAACTCTCAATAATTAAAAATTCAACCCTTAGAAAGTTGTTTCAAAACCTGAGTCCTACATTAATCAAATGTTTGCAATTCTGTTAAAAGTCAAGTTAAACTGGTGGAAGTCTTTTGAATCTCAAAAAGGAACATTCATTATGCCAGTCTCACCAAGGTCTTATGTAATTGTAGCAAGTTTTATTCATTGCTGTATTCCAACTGTCTTACAATTTTTAAGTCAATAAATGTCATTTGCCTTTGTAAGGCTTGCATTCCTTGTATGATCACACCCTAGTGGCACTCAGGCATGGATCATGGTCCATAAGTAGTGCTATGAAGGCAAGTGTCCTTCATGCTGCAATCATTTTGCTTCCCAATGCCTGAGAAGTGAAACTATAATTCATAAATTGGATTATCTGTAGTGTGCTAGGTTCATTAACATATTTAAATTGCCAGTCTCTGACAGCAGGTTGGCTGCATTTTAGGAACCTGGAAATGGGTGCTTTTGATGGGATTTCTAGGTGGCATTCAGAATTTACAAATTTGTATGTTCTAGCCTTTTTCCATTTATGTGCTGAATCTCCTCCCTAGATCTTTGCCAATTACGCTGAGCAACAGGAAATCTAAAATATACCAATTTCAGTAGTCTTTGTTTATAAATTGCAAAAGGCTTGTGATTTTGTGAAATCCCACAAGATTGTTTACTCTGTTAAACTTGTCCAAGAGAAGTTGCCACCCAGATGTTTAATGTGCTAAGCTGATGATATCTGCATTAATTACTGGCTTGGATCCTGTTTTATTAGCAACGTGATGTGACTCTGCCAGTAAATATTCTACTATTTTTCATGAATTTGGTAAATTCAGTAAATCCAGAAATTAACACTAAACTGCACTGGCAATGAGAAGACTCCTGTATAACCACAAAAGAATACTAGTTACCAGAATTCAGAAATTAAAACTAAATGTTTGACGGTACTTGACAGAAGCATCTGTGAGAAAAGAAGGTAACTTTTCATCAGAGCAGTTTATCTTTCCACGGATGTTGCTAGAGCTGCTGAATTGTCCTAGCATTTTGTTTTAATTTCCTGTTTTGACTTCTGTACTATACTGGAATTTCATAGTAGGGTTTTTGTCTCATCACTTCTAAACTTCAAAGTGTTGAAACAGAACTGACAGGTAAGTCTTCGCATTTGATTTTTTTACTGACTGCCACTTTACAGCCAGAAACTGAATTCTTATAATTGCTTAGTCTGTATAAGAAAAGATATTTACTAGAAAAAGTAAGCTTTTTGATCTGTATTCTTTCACTCAGGATCTTGGGATTACATCGGGCTCCAGTGGTTGTTGGGAGATATGTGAACTTGCATAGCGAGATAAAACCAGTCGCCTCTGAGCAGCTTCTGAGCACCTTCCTCAGACAGGGTATGTTTTGGATATATAGTAATCCCAGATAATTACTGCTATTCATTCCACAATCACACAGATATATCATATTATACAGTGATGTACAAACTGGACACACACATTATAGGGTGCCAAGGTTTGAATCTGCCACAACTGCTGAATTGTTAAAGTAAAGGGTCTATTTTGATATTAAAAGTACCATCAGTGCCTTTCTCCTGAAGCAAAATGCTGTTCTGAAAGAGTGACAGGAGTTACATTTAAGCTATCCCCTCAGTCTCATCTCCTCCAAAGGCAGCCAATTTGCAGCTTTTTGTAATCAAATGACATTCAAAACATGGTATAAAACTAAACCTAATTAAACTGGTAATAAAGCATTACAAATGAGGGATTATGAAAGAGGTGCTAATGTAATTCTTTGTTCATGTGCTTTTCCATCTGATTGTGATATCCTGCAAAGTATATGCAGTTGTTTCCATCCATATTTTAACATCCAACTTTAGTGGAGATATTAAATGAGCAAGGCGAAGTACGTGTTGAAGTGGGTCTGTTTTTTTTCTTCTGGATGTAATTAAAATCACATCTGGATCAAACTACTGTATTCAAACATATAACTACAGGTGCATGAAAAGCTAGAACACTGGAAGTCTTATTCCTTTTCAGGAAACTACATACCTCTTTAGAGAACTGACTAATTTTAACAGTTACATAGAGAAAAGCTATGTTTCCTCTCTGAAGTACTAACTCAGACATTTGCAACTGCTGCAAATTGAAAAGCCAATGAGAAGACCATAATAAGGTGATAAGATGCCTCACGGGATGCTGCTGAGTAAGGTGCGGGTCCATGGTGTTCGAGGTGAGCTACTGGTTTGGATCGAGGATTGGCTGTCTGCCAGAAGGCAGAGTGTTGGGATAAAAGGCTCTTTTTCGGAATGGCAACCGGTGACAAGTGGTGTCCCACAGGGTTCAGTGTTGGGGCCGCAGCTGTTCACTTGAGATATTAATGATCTGGATGAAGGGACTGGGGACATTCTGGCGAAGTTTGCCGATGATACGAATTTAGGTGGACAGGCAGGCAGTACTGAAGAGGTGGGGAGGCTGCAGAAAGATTGAGACAGTTTAGGAGAGTGGTCCAGGAAATGGCTGATGAAATTCAACGTAAGCAAATGCGAGGTCTTGCACTTTGGAGAAAAGAATATAGGCATGGACTATTTTTTAAATGGTGAGAAAATTCATAAAGCCAAAGTGCAAAGGGATCTGGGAGTGCTAGTCCAGGAATTCTCTAAAGGTTACCTTGCAGGTAGAGTCCGTAATTCAGAAAGCGAATGTAATGTTATCACTTTTCTCAAGAGGGTTGGAATATAAAAGCAGCGATGTGCTTCTGAGACATTATAAAGCTCTAGTTAGGCCCTATTTAGAATACTGTGCCCAATTTTGGGCCCCACACCTCAGGAAGGACATACTGGCACTGGAGTGTGTCCAGTGGAGATTCACATGGATGATCCCTGGAATGGTAGGCCTAACATAAGACCATAAGACAGAGGAGTGGAAGTAAGGCCATTCGGCCCATCAAGTCCACACCGCCATTTAAATCATGGCTGATAGGCATTTCAGCTCCACGTCCCTGCACTCTCCCCATAGCCATTAATTCCTTCTGAGATCAAGAATTTGTCGATCTCTGCCTTGAAGGCATCCAAAGTCCCGGCCTCCACTGCACTCCGTGGCAATAAATTTCACAAGCCCACCACTCTCTGCCTGAAGAAATGTTGTCTCATTTCAGTTTTAAATTTACCCCCTCTAATTTTAAGGCTGTGCCCACGGGTCCTAGTCTCCCCGCCTAACGGAAACAACTTCCTAGCGTCCACCCCTTCTAAACCATACATTATCCTGTAAGTTTCTATTAGATCTCCCCTCAACCTTCTAAACTCTAATGAGTACAATCCCAGGATCCTTAGCCGTTCATCGTACGTTAAACCTCCCATTCCAGGGATCATTCATGTGAATCTCCGCTGGACACACTCCAGGGCTAGTATGTCCTTCCTGAGATGTGGGGCCCAAAATTGGACACAGTATTCCAAATGGGGCCTAACTAGAGCTTTATAAAGCCTCAGAAGCACTTCACTGCTTTTATATTCCAACCCTCTTGAGATAAACGACAACATTACATTCGCTTTCTTAATTACGGACTCTACCTGCAAGTTAACCTTTAGAGAATCATTGACCAACACTCCCAGATCCCTTTGTACTTCTGCTTTGCGAATTATCTCACCATTTAGAAAATAGTCCATGCCTGTATTCTTTTTTTCAAAGTGCAAAACCTCACATTTACTCACATTGAATTTCAACAGCCATTTCCTGGACCACTGTCCTAAACTGTCTATATCTTTCTGCAGCTTCCCAACCTCTTCAGTACTACCTGCCTGTCCACCTATCTTTGTATCATCGGCAAACTTCGCCAAATGCCACCAGTCCCTTCATCCAGATCATTAATGTATAAGGTGAACAGCTGCGGCCCCAACACTGAACCCTGTGGGACACCACTCGTCACCGGTTGCCATTCTGAAAAAGAGCCTTTTATCCCAACTCTCTGCTTTCTGTCAGACAGCCAATCCTCAATCCAAGCCAGTAGCTCACCTCGAACACCATGGGCCCTCACCTTTCTCAGCAGCCTCCCGTGAGGCACTGTGTCAAAGGCCTTTTGGAAGTCTAGATAGATAACATCTACTAGGTTTCCCTGGTCTAACATACTTGTTACCTCTTCAAAGAATTCTAACAGGTTTGTCAGGCATGACCTCCTCTTACTAAATCCATGCTGACTTGTTCTAATCTGACCCTGCACTTCCAGAAATTTAGAAATCTCATCCTTGACAATGGATTCTAGAATTTTACCAACTACCGACGTTAGGCTAATCGGCCTGTAATTTTCCATCTTTTGCCTTGATCCTTTCTTAAACAGGGGGGTTACAACAGCAATTTTCCAATTGACGCAAAGTACTTATTAAGTTCTTCAGCTATTTCCTTATCTCCCATCACTAGCCTTCCAGTATCAATTTGGAGCGGCCCAATATCTACTTTTGCCTCTCATTTGTTTCTTATGTATTGAAAGAAGCTTTTGCTATCATTTCTAATATTACTAGCTAGCCTACCTTCATATATGATCCTCTCCTTCCTTATTGCTCTCTTTGTTATCCTCTGTTTGTTTTTGTAGCCTTCCCAATCTTCTGATTTCCCAGTGCTCTTGGCCACTCTATAGGCTGTCTCTTTTTCTTTGATATATTTCACATATGATGAACGGCTGAGGATCCTGGGATTGTATTCATTAGAGTTTAGAAGGTTGAGGGGAGATCTAATAGATACATACAAGATAATGCATGGCTTAGAAAGGATGGATGCTGGGAGGTTGTTTCCATTAGGCAGGGAGACTAGTACCCATGGGTACAGCCTTAGAATTAGAGGGGTTAAATTTAGAATGGAAATGAGGAGACATTTCTTCAGCCAGAGAGAGTGGTGGATCTGTGGAATTCATTGCCACCGAGCGCAATGGAGGCCAGGATGTTAAATGTCTTCAAGGTAGAGATTGATAATTTCTTGATTTCACAAAGAATTAAGGCCTACGGGGAAAGTGCGGGTAAGTGGAGTTGAAATGCCCATCAGCCATAATTAAATGGTGGAGTGGACTTGATGGGCCAAATGGTCTTACTTCCACTCCTATGTCTTATGGTCTTATGTAGGAGTCGAAGTAAGCCATATAGCCCATTGAGTCAATTCCATTCAATGAGATAATGGACATTTGCACTTTTCTGTCATAGCCTCATTACTTTTCATTGCTTTACAGATTGAAAATCTATTTCACTCTTGAATATACTTAATTAACTAGGCAATAACAGCCCTCTGAATTAAATAATTCCACAGATTCACCACCTTCTGAGAAAAAAAACAAATCCCTTATTCATGAGATTATGCCCTGTTGTCCTAGATTTAAACCATAAGGTGAAACAGCCTCTCTGCATCTACCCTAAGAATCTTGCAATAAACTGGTCTCTCATTCTTTGAAACTCAAATGAGTCCAAGCCCAATCTACTCAACCTCTCCTTGTAAGAAAATTATAACGTAGCTGGAATCAAGCGAGCAAAACTTCTCTGAATTTTCTCCAATGCCAGTGTCATTCCTTATATCAAGAAACCAAAATTGTTCATTGAATTCCAGGTGTGGGCTTGACTAGCCTGTTTCGTTTTTAGCAATACTTCTCTCTTTTTATACTTTTTCATTTAAAATAAAGGCCAGCACTCCAGTTGCCTTCCCTATGACACACTGAACTTGTGTGCTAGCTTTTAGGGATTTATGCACAAGGGCCCCCAAATTGTATAATGTAATTCCCCCATATTATATTCCATCTGCCAGGTTTTTGCAAACTCTCATATGCTTGTTTATATCCTTGTGCAAACTCTTCCTAACATCCCACTGGGTGCCTTCCCTCTTATTTCGTGTTATTTGCAAACTTGGAAATAATGCTTCACTTTCCTCATCCGAGTCACTAACATACAATGTAAATTAATTATGGCCCCACAACTGATTCCTGTAGCACTCCACTAGATAGAGGTTGCGATTCTGAAAATTCCCTTTTATCCCAACTCTGTCTTCTGTTCGTTTGCCACTCTTCTCTTCTTGTTCATATATTTCCTGCAACTCCATAGGCTCTTATTTAGTAGACTCATGTGTAGTTCTTTATTGAATGCCCTTTGGAAATCCAGATATATCTGTTGGTTTCCCCATTATTTATCCTGCTTGTTATCTCCTTCAAAGCCTTTTTTTAAAAAAAATTGTTAGGCATGCTTTCTCCTTCTTGAAGTCATGCTGACTCTGTTTAATTATATTGTACCCTAAATGTTCTATAACTACATCATTTAGATAGACTCTAACATTTTCCAAAGCTAGCTATTAAGTTAAATGGCTTCTAGTTAGCTCTGTTTTGTTTTCTTGCCTTTTTGAAATAGGATGTTACATGGGCAGGCCTCGTTCATCTCGCACTTTACATCATCTAAGGATTTTTGGAAATTTACTACTGTGCGTTTTTTTAAAAACTGATTTTATATCCATGCTGCTGCAGACCTTCCTACAGTATGAGCTCTAATTTTTTTTATAGCACCTTTGGAAGCCCATTTACACCACATCAACAGCATTACCCTCACGTTACTTCTTCAAAAACTTCCAGTAAGAAGTCAGATATGATTTACTCTTAACTCCATGGTGGCTCTTCATATTTTTAATGTGACTATTAATTCTGTCCTGAATAATAATTCGAGTGGTTTCCCCACAACCAAAGTTAAACCAACAGTAAGATGGGCTAAATAGGATGCCAAAACAGACCCTGAGCTTCCAGTTGCCTTCCACTTTAACACACTACCCTGTTCCCTGGCTAACATCTCTGTCTCAGGCTTGCTGCAGTGCAGCTCAGCACAAGTTGGAAGAACAACACCTCATTTTCATTTGAGGACCCTGTAGCCTGCTGGACTCATTTATCAAGTTCAATAATTTTAGGGCCTGAACTCCCCCATGTCCAAGCCCGGACACCACACACTGGGCCTTCTTATCTTAAGTAGTTTGGAGCAATGAAAGTAATGCAGCAACATTTGCAATCAAAAGTTATGCCATTGAGGTTGCGCAATTGTAGCAAGATACACATTTTGGAATTTTCTGTCAACTCTTCTGTTATTTATTTCGCTGTGTTACTCAGTGCAGCTTACCAGTCTGATGCATGTGTGTCAATGACCATCATTAACTGAGATAATACATATTCCCTCCACTGATCACTGAAATCCTGTTGACTTCTCTTAATTTTGTATTTTAACATAATCATCTTACTGTGATTAGATCTGAAGAGAATGGTAGCGCATTGAAGAGAAGCTTTTTTTCATTTTTTTTCATTTAAATAGTAAAAGAACTTCATTTGTCCTATGGAATGCTTCAAGTAAAACTGTCCAGTTTCTTGATTTGTCTTACCAAATTGTTTTGTTTTATGTTTTTAGGTAACAATAGCTGCTTCTTTGGAAAATGTTATTACTGCAGAGAATCAGAACCAGCCTGTGCTGATGGGCACATTATGGAAGGATCTGTGATACTGTGGCTACCTGACATCTGGCCATTACAAAAACATAGACACCCATGGGGCAGAACCTACAGAGAGGGAAAACTAGCCAGGTATTCTCCCAGATATATCAGCTTTTATTTGTTTAACAGCAAAAATAACATGACTGCAAGAAGTCTGAAGCAAACAGAATGCTGGATAAACTTCGCAGGTCTGTGTTGAGAGAAACAAAGTTAATGTCTCGACTCCAGTATGACTCCCCTTCAGAGCTAAAAGAATTTGGAAAGTTTTTTTTAATACTTTTGACAGAGGTGGAAGCGGAACAAAGGAACAGATGGTGTAGAACTATTATTTGTTCTACCAGTACTTGGTCCTTCTTCAATTCCCCACCTTCCCTGCCCCAAACAAATAAGGCCTTATTAATGGTAAAATACACACTAGAATTGTAAACAACAACTTTTCATACAGAAAGCCACCAATCTTGTATTGAATCACTGAGGTGATGACAGGTAAAAATGAGATACTTGGCCACGTGGAGAATTGATGGATTGAAAAGGAGGGAAAATTAGCCATATATATCACTGATCTTCCCATCTGACATTCGTGCCGTGGTAATTTTGGCAAACTCTTGCCTGACTCTGTGTCATCATCCTTGCTAACCTTACTGGTCAAGAAACAAAGTAAATGTTTATTTTTGATGGGTATCCTTCAGGGCTACTGCTTCATTCTCACTGACTCCTTTAATAGGTAATGTAGATAATAACATTACTGTTTGTGCTGACATAAGTACTAAGACTCACTCAGACTCCCATTAAATTTAAAACCACAACTTAAAGGAAATCTATTAACTTCTAGATACCAAGGTTTGTAAATTGAAACAAGGAACTGGACATAAGATAGCATAAGTTTCTTTTATCCAGAATAGCTGACAGATACTTATACACATAAAAAGCTATCACCCTAAACACACTTTCCCCAAGCTGGTGGGGTCACCAACAATATGTTTAAATCACATTCATAAAGGTGGAATACTTCAAGCAGGCAGTAACTACCCTATTTACAGCAACTCAGATCTCAATATAGATTTAAAATTAACCATAGACATTGATTATAGCAATATCTACTACTGTTTTCTCTATAAGGTAGTTCCTGAATATGTGCAGTTTGAAGATAAGATAAATTTACAAGTAATTCATTACCTCAGTGATTTCATGTTTTCCTGGCTCCTAGACAGCTGAGTGTTCCTTTGTTAACAGGTTTAAAAATGTTGTTGTTTCTTTTCAGGATTTTTTTCTTTTTCTCCCTTTGTAGCCTGTCTCTCTCTCAACCTGTTTGAAGCCTTCTATTTCCATAACACCAGAAGAAATAAGAATAAGTGTAGGCCTCTGACATGTACTGTGCTTTACATTAGAACATTCCTTGAGACCATTTTACTGCGTTTTCCACATAACCCTCAATTCCCTGACTGATCAAGAATTTATCACAACCTTAAAATATACACAAGGTCTCTACTACACAGCTTTCTATGGCAAGGAGTTCCAAGACTTTCACTTCTCAGAGAAAATGTTCCTCCTCATCTCTGTCTTGTATTGCCATCCCTTTATTCTGAACTATGCCCTTTGTCCTCAACTCTCCCACAAGGGGAAACACCCTCTTAGCATTTACCCTGTCAAGCCCCTGAAGAACGATTATATATTTCAATGAGATCACCACTCATTTTTCTAAATTCCAGTGGGTACAGTCCAAACCTGTTTAGTCTTTACTTGTAAAACAGTCCCTCCATATCAGGGATCATCCTTGCAAACCTTCTCTGAACGGCTTCCAATGAAGCAATATCTTTCTTTAAATAAGGGGACCAAAATTGCTCACAGGACTCCAGAAATGGTCTGACCAGCAGCATCAGAGATGATGGGAACTGCAGATGCTGGAGAATCCATGATAACAAAGTGTGAGGCTGGATGAACACAGCAGGCCAAGCAGCATCTTAGGAGCACAAAAGCTCGGACCTAGACCCTTCATCAGAGACCAGCAGCATATATAGTTGCAGTAAAACTTACCTACTGTTATACTCTAACCCCCTTGAACTAAGGCCAACATTCCATTAGCCTTGCTGATTAGCTGTTACATCTGTGTGCTAACTTTGTTTTTCAGAAGTACTCCGTTGTGTTATAACTTTCTGCAATTTTTCTCTATTTCAATAATATTTTGTTCTCCCTTGCAAAATGAACAACTCGCATTTTCCCACATTGTACTTTCAATACACTCAGTGATCAAAACGTAAAGAAGGTTAGTAGGAACACAGCTGAGTGAAGTATTTACTGTGAGCTGACATCCGAGCAACATTGTATTGAATGATGTAGTGTTTATGTAAGTTAGAATTCAGGAAATCAGCACAGGATTATGTGGTAGAAATAAAGTAGGGACTTGCTTATGTTTGGATGAGGTTGAAATGGAGATGAGCAATGTGCCAAAATGTTGATGTTGGATTTCATATGGCATTTAAGCCAGAATATGTTTTAAGAAAGCTGCCAAGATCGATTCTTCAAAACCTTGTGAAGAACTGGCTTGAAAGGAAATTTGAATCAGCAACTGAAATTCGCGGTTTTTGGAAGATGTCCTTCAAACAAACTCCAGAGGGCTTATTGTACCGAAACTCCTGGATCAATATATTTTCAAGAGAAAGTGAGAAAAGGGATAAAATTGTTTAAAAGTGTAACAGTACATGCATTGTATACAAGACCTCACATGCTCTGATGAAGCGCCTAGGCCCGAAACGTCAGCTTTTGTGCTCCTAAGATGCTGCTTGGCCTGCTGTGTTCATCCAGCTTCACACTTTGTTATCTTGGATACTCCAGCATCTGCAGTGCCCAGCATCTCAGCCCACATGTAGAGTTCATTTTTAAATTAACTTGCATCCTGCAAAATGAACTGCACTTAAAGCAATTTTAATATCTTATACTGGGCGATGCTCAGTCGGAATTAATTTTGATTTAATGCTATGTACTGTAATTTGTTTCAAAGTAGTTGAATATTAATCTCAACGTTTTTTTTTCTAGATGGGAATATGACGAGAGTTATTGTGATGCAGTAAAGAAGACCCCTCCTTATGATTCTGGCCCTCGTCTTCTGGATATAATAGATACAGCCATTTTTGACTACCTGATTGGTAATGCAGACCGTCATCACTACGAAAGTTTTCAGGATGATGGTGGAGCAAGCATGTTAATTTTGTTGGATAATGCAAAGAGGTATATTGCAGAAACTTCACTGTATACTTCTACGTAATGGTCTAATTAGTAGAATTGCATCACAGGTGATATCTACTAACAATATATGGTAAGAATAGTTAAATTGGAGGAAATGTTTTTCTCCTTCAAATAAATCAATTGGAACAGGCCTTGTTTCATTTTGGCATGTTTTCTTGTCTGTAAACAAACTTTAAGAAGGGCTTTTTAGGACAGCATAGGTTTGTACAGTTTTAAGCTAACTGAATTCATGAAGACAGTAATGCAAGAAAATTTGGTGTCTCTTTTTTTGTTATTAGTCTTTCATTGTTTTTGTGGTTTAGATTCTAAACTCTGTTTTCTCCTGGGTACTTGAATGTAATGGTGCAACTGACTGTCCTATTGGCAATAGCTCGGCTTGTCATGAACTATTGGTGATGGATACAGGTAGCCAGTATTGTTTACCTGACCAACTTTGGTATTGTTATTGCAACCTTAAATGGTGGAATTTTATCTGCCTTCACTCCAGTAACCACTTCTTTTACACTAAAATCAACACACCAACAGTTTTCTTGTAAGCTGCTCACCATGTTGATATGTTCTCATAGAATTTTGCCATGTCATTATGATTGTGATTTCTGGTTTACTATTACATCATTTGAGTTTAATGGTTTCTCACTTCTGTGTAGGTCATGCAATTTGTTTAATGGGATGTTTGTAATGCTTCAGAATTACAAATTTGCTTGGATTTAGTACATTATGGATCATAAAAACTGAAACTTTTAATTTATGGTAGTCACCCAAATCTTCAAGTCAGGATACTGCTGTAGCAGTATTTTTAATTGATATGGCTATCAGTATTTACCATTAATCTAATACAGAAAAGAAAGTGGATCTCATTATCCAGAATATACACATGCATAGTTAAGAGCATGATCCAGAACTTGTGGTTTGAGTTACTGACCCCTTGCATAGGCTGCACCAGAACAGAATCTCGCTGAAGGACTCTGTACTGAAAAACATTGAATGCATAAAACCGAGCAGTTACCCTGCTTATTGTCTACTGATCATGCTTGAAAAGATAAGACTAGTGCATTCAGTAGTAAATGGCCCTAAAAAGTTAATTAAACAAGTGTGAAGTCTCTTCAGAAATTTATGACAACGGAGGTTTGTTTTAAGATTTTAAATGTCTTTTCTCCTATCTGTTTTTCTTTCTTTGCATGCATTAAACATGACTTGTATTTCCAAGGTCTTCACAGCAAGGGTTCTTCAATCTAGTTGACGAGTTTTGCTGTTGCATCGTATGTTCTCACATTGCGTACGCATCTGACAGAATGTCCATGCTATATATCAGTCTGATTGGAGCACTTATGTTCTCAAAAGCCCACTGGCCAGCTGTTTGCATGAAAACAACATCACATCATTTCTTTACTACTGCCTACTTAATTCTACTTCAAATTAATTGAATGTGAAAGTCTTGACTCTTTCATGTTAAGTAAGCTGCAAGGGGAAACTAATATAAATAGTTATCAACCTAATTTCCACTAGAAATTCAGAAGTTCGGTTATGGGGATATGGTCATGTCAGGTGATGTCATTGGATTTACAATCCAGAGGTCAAGACTAATGCTTTGGGAAAATGGATTCAAATCCTACCATGATAACTGATGAAGTTTAAAATCGCCTATTAACTTGGAATTGAAATCTAGCCACAGTAATGGTGATCATAAAGTTGTTATTGATTGTCAAGGAAATCTATCTCATTCGTCAATACCCTTTAGGGAAAGAAATGTGCCAACCTTACCTGTGTGGCCTTCAGACCATAAAAATGTGGTTAACTCTTAAGCATCCTCAATAATGGTCCAGCAAGGCATTCAATTCAAAGGCAATTAAGAGTAGGCATCGATAACCATTTGTCAGGAAAGAAGGAAAAAAAATCTAGCATTCCTCAAGGAAATTAGAGGATTGTTGTCACAGGAAAATGGAAATATCACCACGGCTTGAGATGTAAAATGAGGCATGGTGCTAATGTAATCTATAGAGACATTTGCATAGCAAAATAAGTGTTTCATACTTGACATTTGAGAATTTTGATGCTTTGTATAAAAAAATGAAAGTTCAATTGCCTGACACTAATATCTGGGATAAGGAATACTTCAGCTAAAATTTTTAAAATCATTACTGTCTTCTGTTTTGTTTCTAGTTTTGGGAATCCAAGTTTAGATGAAAGAAGTATCCTTGCAGCTGTTTATCAATGTTGCATGTAAGTGCCTAGCAGTACATCAAGCTGCAAAAAGAATTATTCCATAGGCTTAAATTATTCTGTTGTGTAATCATCCAAGCTAAAGTCAATTTTAAAAAATGAAAATAGGTGTCTGGTTGAAGTGCAAAAATCCTGTTACATTGTTGGTAATCTCTCATTCTTATAAATAAATGGCCAAACAACATGATATAAGGATACTTGTGAAGGTATGTTAACAGTGTACTTGAGCTAAATCCTTTTAAGCCTTTTTTTTGTTTAGTGGTGCACTGAACCCATGATGGTATGTGGATTTGTGATTCTAATCCTTTACACAGTAATGTAAAGTTCTGTAACAAGGAAAGCACTGTCACTCCAGGGCTTATGAATGACAGAATATCAATAATGTAATGCTCCTGATGCACATTTTCTTCCTTGAAAGCTGTTTTGTACCTTGTGTCCTTCAGTGGAATAGGTTAATAGAGTGTGAGTGATGTTTATGGCTGCATCAGATTGTCCTGGATTAGAAATGAGTTGAGGGAGAGACATCCTTTTAGCAGCTTAAATGACTTGCAATTTTGGTTTTAAAATATCAGATGGAAGCTTTTATTACAAGGCAGCAACAATTTATTGCTTCTTAAGTAAACTGATATCTTTATGATTTACATTAAGAAAACCCTTTACAAATTAATGTTGAATATCACTTCGAAGAAGCACTGAGGGTGGCAAGAGCAAAGAATAAGCTCTGGGTGGGCCATTTCATAGCAGCAGGCCCAGGTCACAAATGTTAGCTGGAGAGCAAGGCAGTTTATTGGGAGGTCAAGATTATTTATGTGGACAGAGCCAAATTGTTCCCCAAAGCAGTCACCAGCCTGCATTTGGTATTGCCAAAGTAAATGCCATTGTGAGCAGCAAATGCAGTGGCCTACATTTGAAGATATCCCAGTCAAACCCTGCTTTACTTGGAAAGTGAAGGAGGGTTTGATGGGATCGTGTAGGGGGAGGGGCTTAGATTAGTTCACAGGCCGGTGCAACATCAAGGGCCGAAGGGCCTGTTCTGTGCTGTATTGTTCTATGTTCTAAATGTGTGTGGAGCCTTGGGCATGTGAGGAAGTGAACAGGCAAGTGTCATACCTTTTTACAATTATATGAGGAGGTGCCATGGGAAGTGATAGAGGAAGGGCTGGAAATCATGGGGAATGGTCTGGTGAATGCTGACAGTGGAGAGTAAGAGAAAATTGGTCTGGTGCTGGCATCATGCTAAGTGTGCAGAAATGGCAAAGGATGATCCTTTGAATGTGGAGACTAATGAAGTGGGAAGCAGGGACAAGTGGGACACTGATAATGGGAACTGCAGATGCTGAAGAATCCAAGATCTTAAAGTGTGAAGCTGGATGAACACAGCAGGCCAAGCAGCATCTCAGAACCACAAAAGTTGACATTTCGGGCCTAGACCCTTCATCAGATGAAGGGTCTAGGCCCGAAACGTCAGCTTTTGTGCTCCAGAAATGCTGCTTGGCCTGCTGTGTTCATCCAGCTTCACACTTTATTATCTTATAAGTGGGACACTATTGTTGCTGTGGGAAAGAAGGTAAGGGGTGGGGCAGACATGTGGGAGATGGTCATAAACACTGAAGACCCTGTCAATCACATTTGGTGGGTTGGGGGAGAGCCTTGGTTAAGGAAAAAGTAGGTCATATTGGAAGCAGACCTGTTAAAGGTGGTATCTCATCAGAACAGCTGCAATGGAGAAACTGGGAGAATGGTATAGAATCCTTGAAGGAAGTAAGTGTAGGTGAGGTAACTGTGGGAGTCATGGGTTTGTAATAGATATTGGTGGATAACCTATGCTCAGAAGTGGAAACAATGAAGTCAAGGAAGGAAAAGGAGGAGGAGCAGCTGGTGACAGACCAGCTGAAGGTGAAAGACAGGTAAGAATAGAATTGTAACCAAAAGTGATGAATTTTTCCAAGATGAGAGTAGCACCAAAGACGACATCAATGTGTTGGAAAAAGATTTGTGGGTGGGGTCCCAGTAGGTTTGGGACAAGGAACGTTCCACAGACCCTGCCAAGAGACAAGTATAACTGAGATCCATGGCGCACCCATGGTCTCACCCCCTACTTGGAGAAAATCAGATGATTTAAAGGAGAAGCTGTTCAAAGTGAAAATGAGTTCAGCCAAGTAAAAGAGGGTGATGGTGGATGTAGATTTTAGCGGTACCTTTTCAAGGGAGAAGGGGAGAACCTTCTGCCCATCCATGATGAAGAGGCAGCAGCAAGGACCAGGAAACTGGAAATTGTGGAACTAACAGTGTCTGTAGGAAGGAGGTGTAGAGTCAGGACAGAAAGTAAGTTAGTTCAGTGGGGCAGGAACAGACTTAATTGATGATCTCTTTGTGGATTTTGGGAAGTTAGTAGAAGGCTGTGTGGGTTGGGGAAACTGAGGTGTAAAGTTGTGGAAGGGAGCTGTCTGGAGAAGATAAGGTCCATGACAGACCTGGAAATAATGGCTTGATATTCACTGGTTGAGTTATTGATCTCCTGGCGAACAGGAAGAACTGACCGAGAAATGGCATTCATGTTGTCAGGGAGAGGTCTGTACACCAGACAACAACCAGACTTGTCTTATCGGCAAGTTTAAAAACAAGATCAGGGTTGAACTTGAGGAAATGGAGTACAGTAATTTAAGATGGATACAGGTTAGAGTGGTGAGAACGGCAGAGAAATTAAAGCAATCAGTGTCATGTCAGGCATTCTCAATGAAGAGATCAAGTGTTCACAAAAGACCAAAGTGAGGTGGAACGGGGTGAGAAGGTCTGCACCAGGAAGAAGTGCACTTCTGTCTAAAGAAGTGAAGACAGTGGAAGAAGTTCAGCTTCGTGTCATGCCCATAATTCATTGAAGTGGGAACATAAAGCCAAATCTTTCACTGAGTACAGATTGTTCAGCATCAAGTGGGGAGGAGGCACAGGGTGTGGTGAATAAATGGCAAGAGGTGAGATGGAGTCAGAGGGGAGGGAAGGGAAAGAAGTTTCCTGAAGGGTATCAGTATTCTTGAGTGTTTGGAGCTTGTGTTCCTTGACAATATTTAGAAGCCATTTGGCTAGGTACATTAATAGGAAAGGTTTTGGGTGATATGGGCCAAATGGCACTAGTTCAGTTTAAAAAACCTGGTCAGCTTGGACCGAAGGTTCTGTTTCCATGCTATACGACTCTACATCCACTGAGATGCAGTTGACATGAATGACCTGAAAAGAAGACAAAAGGTTCTGCCAATAGATAGTGACTGGGGAAGGAGGAGGAGGAAGCAAGGCCGTTTTTAAAAAAAGTGACATTAAAATAGGATGGTGTTAAGCATGACAACTTAAAGCAAGGACTTATTAGTAGGGAGAACATACAAGGTATTCACACTTTTGCTCATGTAAACACCAAGAGCCATACTGAGAGTCTTCCAACTGCCAGAAATATGTTTAAATTGTCAGGTTGTGAAGGGGTACTTTGAACTGTGCATTTGATTCCAGGATAGGACAGAAAGCTGGGTCAAAATCCTTGAACTCCTTCCCTTAATGACATTGTGGATCTACCAACATCAAATAGATTGCAGCAGTTCCAAAAGGCAGCACTCTACTACCATTTCAAAAACAACCAGGGATGGGCAATAATTGCTGGCACAGCCAATGACACTCACTATCCATGAATTAATAAAAGTAGTTGAGGTCTCAAAGATAGCTGATCAGCATGTCTACCTGGTTAAAATGCTTATGTGATTCATGTTGGCAAGTGGCTTTGAGATGAGGTTGCAGATTTTCTGAAAATAATGCAATGTTATAGACAGTCTACTAGGGACAGAAGGTAGTTAGAGAGTAAAAGTCTTTAAAACAGCATCATGATGAAACACATGTGGAATATCTTGATTCAAAACACCAAATTCATGCTGAATAAAAATGATCTAACTTGCATTTGAGGGAGGATCTCCATTATTTCAGATTGAAGGGCAATTCTGGAGTTACAGACAACCAAATTGTGAAAGGAAAATGAGAAGTAAGCCCCCAGAAACTAAGAATGATTGTGGACTGATTCTGGCAGACTTGAATGTCTACTTTGTAAGGTATATCTTTTGTGTGCTTTTTTTGTTGTGCTAAAAATAAGTAAGGGGGAATATATTTTGTCTTTGGTTTCAAGTATAAATTTCTTATGTTCAGTCAGTGTATATATAGTAAATATCTTGAATGAAATGCCATTCTCTCAGGTGGAATATTCAAATCTCTCGTTGTTAATCGGTTTTCTTGAGGGTTGTGCAAGTGTGAAACCTATAAATGTTGATGTTCAGAGAGACTTGAGTGCACTCATAACAAGGAACATACATTAGTATGCAGATACAGCAAACAGTATCCAAGCCTTCATTGTAAGTGAATTGGAGTGCAAAAATACCAAAATATTCCGTCAATTTTGTGGCTTTGGTGAGACCACATTTAGAACGCTGTGTGCCACTTTAGCTTCATATTGACAGGATGGTAAGCTTAATACAGTAAATAGTCATTGGATTTGTCCACACAATGAGAGGGCTGTTCCATAAAAGAAACTGAACCTATATTCCTGAAGTTTATTAGAATGAGATGTGATCTAATTGAAACATTCGAGATTGAAGAGGGTTGATGGGTACATAATTGCAGTTATTTCCTGTGACTGGATAATCAAGACCAAAGGGGGACACTTTGAGGATAAAGAGCTGATCATTTAAGACATGAGATGAAAAGTTTCTGTTCTCACATGGTTGTGAATCTTTGGAATCCTCTATCCCAGAGGATTGTATATGTTTCATCACTGAATATATTTGAGGTTCAGGTTGGTACATTTTTGATCTCTCTCATAATTGAAATATGGCAAATGAGCAAGAAAGTGGAATTAATGCCTAAGATTTGCTATGAGCGTCGTAATAGTAGAACAAAACTTACAGGCCATGACTTTGAAATTAAGACCTAATTTAATGGCATTGTCAACCTCATGAAAATTTACCTGATTCACTAATGGTTTATAGGAAAGGAAATCTCCCATCTTTACCAGGTCAGGTCTACATGTGACTCAGTCACATGACTACTGAACAAGCTGAGCATTTCCTAAAGGACATAGCTATTAGATGGGGATTGTAGCACATGGTGAGAGAATGAACAAGAGGAAAAATTCTTTGACTGTATCCTCAAGCTACACAGCTGTATGATTGTAGTGGTAAGCATGACCATCACACATTTGTAATGGAGATCAAGTTTCATTTTCACAATGGAGGGTCCCTTCAATGTGCCATGTGGCAGTCCTCTTGTGCTAAATGGGACAGAATTCGACGAGATCTACTAACTCAGATTTGAGCATGTGTGAGAGATAGAGGGTCCTCAGCAACAGCAGCCCAATTGCATTCATTCACAAACTATAACATGATTTTTCTTACCATTACTGTAAAGCTGGTAGATCAACATAGTCAAAAAGTATAGATGGGTATGCTAAGAGCAGCATCAGGCATATCTAAAAATGAGGCATCAGCCTGATGAAACTGTACCACAGGACAATTTGCATTTCAAATGGAAACATGCAGTGATCCAGGCAAAATGGTCCTGCAACTGACCAATCGGATCCAGGTTCTGCAGACCTGTTGCATCCAATTGTGAAAGATGGTGGGCAATTAAATAATGTATAGGAGGTACAGTCTGCACAGATATTCCCATCCTTAATGATAAGGAAGACCAGCACACACACGAGTAGGCTGAAGCATTTGCATCTCTCTTCAGTGAGTGGGTGATCCATATGATATCAAGAAGTGACTGAAGGCAGAGGATACTGAAAAGCCTACTGGCCCTGATAATAGTTCAGCAGTAGTACTAGATTCTTATGTTTTAAAATTAGCTACACCCCAAGTCAAACTGTTCCAGTGATGCTACAACACTGGCATTTATGTGAAAGAGTACCATGTGACATTTTGTATTCAAATAGAACAATCCAGTTCAGTCAATTACCATCCTATCAGTCACATTCAACCATCAGCAGAGTGAAGAAAGAGGGTGTTGACAGTGCTATCAAATGGCACTCTCTCGAATCTCAGAATTGTTATGGAGTAAAAGATCTTTTAGGTCTGCATAAGCTCTCCGAGCCTTTACCTTTATTTAAATAGAAATGTTATTTAAACAGGGTTATAATTAAAGTTATAATCATCCAGTACCCCCTTGAATGGCTCAACTGAATCTGCCTACACCACACACAGGCAGTGAAATCCATTCAATATCTACTTGCTGTCTATGTTTTTTTTCTTACCTTGTATTTTTTCTTTTGCAAAACATCAAAATTGTGCCCTCCTGCTTCTCTATCCATTTATGAGTGGGAAGTTTCTCTCTATCCACAGGCTTGGAGACTGTCATGATTTTGAAAACTTACAGCAAAAATCCTTTCTAAGGAAAACAATACCAGTTTATCTAAGCTTTTCTTATAACTATACTGTCTCATTCCTGGAACCATGATAGTAAACGTATGACAACGAATACCTCAGACACATACTCAGTTTGAATTCCACCAGGACCAGACGGCTCCTGACCTCACTACCACCTTGGTCCAAACATGGATGAAAGAGCTGAGCTTCGGAGGTGAGGTGAGAATGACTGCCCTTGACACCAAGAGTAACCTGGCTGTTGGTTGGAATCGTGCCTCATACAGAATCAAGATGGCTGTGGTTTTGTCGGTCAGTCACCTCAGCAGGATTTCCTCAGGGTAGTGTCCAAGGCGCAACCATCTTCAGTTGCTTCTGCAATAACCACCTTCCACCGTCATGCATGAATCCTCAAATACTAAAGTAGCCCTTTGTTGGTTTAGAACAGTTTTGACAATGTTCCTGCTCAGACTGATAAATAACAGGTAACATTACATCGTACAACTGCTACGGAATGACAATCTCTACCGAGAGACTCCAATCATGATCCAATGACTACCATGGCAAGTACCCTGGGGAGAAATAGAATTGGATGAGCCATGCAAGTATTGTGGCTAGGAACCCACTACCCACTTCCTAATGCTTCTCCACTTGCTAGAATGTATGTGTAATAGAATACTCTCCACTTGTCTGAAAGGGTGCAGCTTCGGCCAACACTTGAAGCTCCACCATCCAGGACAAAGATAACTGAGTTGCACCCCATCTACCACCTCCAACACTCCCTCCCTTCATTATGGACACACTGCAGCCATGATGTGTACCATCTTGAAGATGCACTGCTATAACTCACATCTTTGGGCACCATCCAACCCCTGATATCTACCACTAAGATAGGCAATGGTAGCAGATGAATGGGAATACTATCACCTGCAAGTTTCTCTTCATCATTCTGAGTTGGAACTGTGTTACCATCCCTGTCACTGGGTAAAACTCTGAATTCCTTTCCTAACAGGGTGTAGGGATGTGTGGAGTGCTAAAGACTGCAATTCCAGAAGGCTGCTCGTCACCACTTTGAGGGCACTTAAAGGGGTGTGGAATAAATACTGGCCTAGCCAGTTGTGCCTGTATATTCTGAACAAATTACAAAAATCAGTTTTTTTTTGTTCCTGCATTGAAGTTTACTGCATATATGCCATGTACAAAACATTTATTGTTTGCAACATTTTTATAGAACAAAGAATTCCAGTTTGTGAATTTCCAGTGATAATGGGAACTGCAGATGCTGGAGAATCCAAGATAATAAAATGCGAGGGTGGATGAACACAGCAGGCCAAGCAGCATCTCAGGAGCACAAAAGCTGACGTTTCGGGCCTAGACCCTTCATCAGAGAGGGGGATGGGGTGAGGGTTCTGGAATAAATAGGGAGAGAGGGGGACCGAAGATGGAGAAAAGAAGATAGGTGGAGAGAGTATAGGAGGGGAGGTAGGGAGGCGATAGGTCAGTCCAGGGAAGACGGACAGGTCAAGGAGGTGGGATGAGGTTAGTAGGTAGATGGGGGTGCGGCTTGGGGTGGGAGGAAGGGATGGGTGAGAGGAAGAACAGGTTAGGGAGGCAGAGACAGGTTGGACTGGTTTTGGGATGCAGTGGGTGGAGGGGAAGAGCTGGGCTGGTTGTGTGGTGCAGTGGGGGGGAGGGGATGAACTGGGCTGGTTTAGGGATGCAGTTGGGGAAGGGGAGATTTTGAAACTGGTGAAGTCCACATTGATACCATTAGGCTGCAGGGTTCCCAGGCGGAATATGAGTTGCTGTTCCTGCAACCTTCAGGTGGCATCATTGTGGCACTGCAGGAGGCCCATGATGGACATGTCATCTAAAGAATGGGAGGGGGAGTGGAAATGGTTTGCGACTGGGAGGTGCAGTTGTTTGTTGCGAACTGAGCAGAGGTGTTCTGCAAAGCGGTCTCCAAGCCTCCGCTTGGTTTCCCCAGTGTAGAGGAAGCCACACCGGGTACAGTGGATGCAGTATACCACATTGGCAGATGTGCAGGTGAACCTCTGCTGAATGTGGAATGTCATCTTGGGGCCTGGGATAGGGGTGAGGGAGGAGGTGTGGGGGCAAGTGTAGCATTTCCTGCGGTTGCAGGGGAAGGTGCCGGGTGTGGTGGGGTTGGAGGGCAGTGTGGAGCGAACAAGGGAGTCACGGAGAGAGTGGTCTCTCCGGAAAGCAGACAGGGGTGGGGATGGAAAAATGTCTTGGGTGGTGGGGTCGGATTGTAGATGGCGGAAGTGTCGGAGGATGATGCGTTGTATCCGGAGGTGGAGGAAGTGTCGGAGGACACCTCTGCTCAGTTCGCAACAAACAACTGCACCTCCCAGTCGCAAACCATTTCCAATCCCCCTCCCATTCTTTAGATGACATGTCCATCATGGGCCTCCTGCAGTGCCACAATGATGCCACCCGAAGGTTGCAGGAACAGCAACTCCTATTCCGCCTGGGAACCCTGCAGCCTAATGGTATCAATGTGGACTTCACCAGTTTCAAAATCTCCCCTTCCCCAACTGCATCCCTAAACCAGCCCAGTTCGTCCCCTCCCCCCACTGCACCACACAACCAGCCCAGCTCTTCCCCTCCACCCACTGCATCCCAAAACCAGTCCAACCCGTCTCTGCCTCCCTAACCGGTTCTTCCTCTCACCCATCCCTTCCTCCCACCCCAAGCCACACCCCCATCTACCTACTAACCTCATCCCATCTCCTTGACCTGTCCGTCTTCCCTGGACTGACCTATCCCCTCCCTACCTCCCCACCTATACTCTCTCCACCTATCTTCTTTTCTCTCCGTCTTCAGTCCGCCTCCCCCTCTCTCCCTATTTATTCCAGAACCCTCACCCCATCCCCCTCTCTGATGAAGGGTCTAGGCCCGAAACGTCAGCTTTTGTGCTCCTGAGATGCTGCTTGGCCTGCTGTGTTCATCCAGCCTCACATATTGTGAATTTCCAGGGATGTTTTTGTTATAGGCATTATACAGTCCAGTTGAACTCATATTTCTGCAGCCTTGTGCTTATTGCTTGCTATGGAGGTATTGGAGTTTTCACTTTGTATTGTTTTGACCTAGTTTCTATTCAAACTTTCTTTTAATAGTATTAGAGTATCCACCTGGAATAGGTTAAACTACCTAAAGAATGGAGTTCTGAGTACTGCTATGCGGACTGCCATGTCACATGACCCCATAACCCCAGTTTTGACAGATGCACATTTGGAGGCCATGGACCGACGGCTGATGGGTGTCATAGCAACTATCAAGCAGTGCATTGAGCAATTTGGGACTGACAGTGTGTTGGTGGAAGACAGAATGAAACTATCTCACTTGAAATAAGGCATTTGTACTGGAAATCAAGTAAAACTGCTGTTCTGCAAATGTCAAAAATAGACAGTTGGAAATGATGCACAGTATGGAACACAAACTGATGGAATTTTAAGAAATTGTTTCAATAAATTATTTGGAAAGATAGGCTTGTTCCTAGGAGAGGTGATGAAATGTCAGTTAGCCCAACTGAATTCTGCATTGACACAGGTGAGCATAAACAGAGGCAATAAAATTGCTTTCTAAAGTAATGCTTTCATTTGATCTTTATTGTAACTGTAGGCATGTTTTTCATCTTTCATGTTTTGTCAAAGAAGACCAACTTGTTTTAGGCATCCTAAAGGTCATAAATCTCTACTTTTCTAACAGCTGTTACCTCAGTGAGCGAAAGGTTAAGTACATTTTTTTGATCTTTACATTACCAAATAATGAAATCCAAAATATTCTCCAGCTAGACTTCTCTTTTACCTTATATGCCTGCCTCAGTTACATGGACAAATTACAAAACCCACTAATGTAAGTCCTGTCTTACTGCTTTCTCATCACAAATTTTGAAATGTTTAAAAATTTACTGTGTACCTAGGCAACAGTATTACTACAATGCAGATTAGATGGAAGGAGGCAAGAATCTGAAATAAAAGCCCTTGATTTCTGTAAATTCAAAATGTATTACATGTTTAAACTGCAACATGAAATTGTAGTTAAACTACAGAACTTAATATTTATTTTCTTACTTTGTTGACCATTTAAAACTATCTAACTGCTGGGCTGAAAGTAAAAGGTACCTTTTTGTAATAATATCGCTCAATAAAACTTATCCTATTATTAGAGTGCAAATGGTGAAATTCAACCCATAATTCGTTAGTGTTGCAATGTGTGGTTGTGGGGAAGGGAGATATAGCTGGTACTATACAACAATAAAGCTTGGGTCCAACTGAACAGCTAACATTCCACAGTTGAGACAGTCCTGAAAAGCTTGGATTTGAAAGTGTTGTGAACTTGTACATTTTTTGCTGTTTTCAGTGCTATGTATTTAAAATGGAACTTGCTGAAAAGGTAACAGAACAGAATTGTTTATTGATTAGGCACTGGGGTTGCTAGCTTCACACTGTGCCATGTTTGAGCTGTTGGTTTACTATTTGACATTGTGTGCACTAAACATGTTTGCAGATACCCAAACCTAGCAGTTGAACTTTTCAAAACTGATGGGCACTGGCAGTTCTCTGATCCGCCAGATTGGTTAGATGTTTACAATGATTCTTGCACAGCAGGAGGACTCGGACTGTTTAAATCAATGATTCAGACTTTAGCAATGGAAATCTTTTCTGAAGTATCAAATAATAAAGTGGTATGTAAATAATTATATAAATTATTTGTTGGAGTAGACTTGAGCTATTGCTTACATGTATCTATTATAAATGGAAGATTACTCCATATTTTAGTGGAGAAGATGGCTGGTGCTGTTGTTCACATTCTCTGGTAATCCACCATTTTGAAAATAATGTTCTGATCACCTCCAATGCAAATAAATGATTTAAGCAATGTGTACTATAATACCTTCTATTTTATTAATAAAAAAATTAAAGCACAGCTTCAACAAATTTGCATTTTATCAGTGTGTTATAAAATTTAAGTCTCTATTAAAGGCCAACAGTCAATATTTTTTGTCATTTACTTTCATGTTAGAGCATTTGTGTCCCAAATGTGAAATGGTTAATTTCAATGTCACATAAAACCATTGTTATTCCCTGCAGAGAATGCAGGCAGTTATCTTTACCAATTTAGTCTTAATGTACCTGTGTAGCTTACTTTCCTTGCATGCTGTTCCCCTTCACCATGACAATGCAGTTAATCCAGCTACAGTTGTCAACTTCATTTCATCCAGTCATCTCCCCCACCACTGCCTCCAAGCTGATTGTTCCCCCAGCCCCACACAGCTTGATTCTACCACTTTACCAAAATTCACAAACAGCACTGCCTGGCAGACCTATTGTTTCTGCCTGCTCCTGCCTCACAGAACTCTCTGTTCCTACCTTAACTCAGACTGCATCAGGGAAGACTCTGATCTCTGCCCACTCACAACTGCGATTCCAGTTTGTGGGCTCCAGCCGTTTCCTCTTCACCATGCATGTGCCATCTCTTTACACATCTGACCCCCATCAGAATGGTTTCAGGGCTCTGTGTCTTCCTGGAACAAAGGCCTGAACTGTCTCCATCCACCACCAGCCTTCTCCGCCTGGCCAAGCTCATCATCACCTTTTACAACTTTTCTTTTAACTCCCCTCATTTTCTTCAGGGGGGGGGGGGGAGGACACGGGTACATGCATAGGCCCCTATTGTTATGCATGTCTCTTTGTCCCTACCCACAACTCTTTCCCCCAGTATATTGATGATATCATTAGTGCTCCCTTCCTCATGTGGCATTGGAAAATTTTCACCCTGCTCTCACCTTCACCTGATCCATCTGACTCCTCCTTTCCTTGACATCTATTTCCATTTCTGGGGATAGACTGGTCACCAATATCTAGTATAAACCCACTAATACCCACAATTACCCAGACTACAATTCCTTGCACCCTGCTTCATGTAAAGACTAGTCCATTTTCCAAGTTCCTCCATCTTTGTCGTATTTATGCTTGACAAGGGAACCTTCAAAATGTCCACCTTCTTCCACTGAGGATTCCCCAGTACAGGGTCCTCCGCTGGCTCTGACCCATCTCTAGCACTTCAGCCTTCATTCCCTTTTTGCTCACCTATCACCCCACCAGCATCCACATCCAGAGGATCACTAGCCACCATTTCCAGCGAGTTGCCACTACCAGACACATATTTCCCTTCCCTCCCTTGTCAGCCCTCCACAGGGACTGTTCCCTCTGGGACACCCTGGTCCACTCTTCTTTCATTCCCAACACCACCTACACAACAACCTCACGGACACTTGTGGTAGCAAGCACAGGTGTAACACCTGTCTGTTTTATCCTCCCTCCACAGTGTCCAAGGGCCCAAACACACCTTCCAGTGAAGCAGTGCTTTGCCTGCACTTCACACAATCTAGTCTACTGCATTTGCTGCTCTCAATGTGGTCTCCTCTATGTTGGGGGAAAAAGTGTAGACATGCATTCTGTTTACAATAAAAGATCCTGAGCACTAACTGCCTGCCACTTTAGTACTCCATTGTGTTCCCTGGCCAACATCTCTATCTCAGGCTTCCTGCAATGCTCCAATGAAGCAATGTTCTCAATGTGGACTTTACCAGTTTCAAAATCTCCCCACCCCTCAGCCCTGCCAACACAACCTGTCCAACTTCTCTCCCACCCGCACTCATTATCGCATCCTACCTACCTTACATGGCTCACCCCTCTGCATTTCAGAGCTCCCTTCCTCCTCCCCCATTTCTGAAGAAGGGTCCTGACCCAAAACATCAACTTCCTTGCTGCTCTGATACTGCTGGCCTACTGTGCTCCTCCTACTCCACACACTGTGATCTCTGACCACAGCATAGGCAGTTCTTACTATCCCAGGGTAGATGACTGAGGTGTCAGTGATCATGATTCTATTAGTTTTAAAATAGTGATAGAAAGGACAGACCTCCAGTTTAGAACATTAACTTTTAAATGTGGAAGGCCAATTTTGATGGAATTAGGCAAGAACTTCCAAAATTTAATTGGGGGCAGATGCTCACAGGGAAAGGGGCAGCTGGAAAATGAGAAACCTTTAAAAATGAGATAACAAAAGTCGAGAGACAGTATGTTCCTGTTATAGTTGAACAGCAAAGTTGGTAGGTGTTGAGAATGCTGGATGACTAGAGAAATGGAGGTTTTGGTCAAGAACAAGAAGGAAGCATATGTCAGGTATAAACAGCAGAAATTGAGTGATTCCCTAGAAGAGTATAAAGGCAGGAGAAGTATACTTAAGAGGGAAATCAGAAGGGTAAAGAAGGGACATGAGAAGGCTTTGGTAAATAGGGTTAAGGAGAATCCACAGGGAGTCTACAAATACATTCAGGACAAAAGGGTTAACTACGGAGAAAGTAGGGCTGCTTAAAAATCAGCAAGGTCACCTATTTGTGGAACCACAGGAGAAGGGGTGGGGGATACTGAATGAGTATTTTGCATCAGTGTTGACTGTGGAGAAGGATATTGAAGATAGAGAACAAATAAATAGGAACATCTTGAAAAATATACACATTACAGAAGAGGTGGTGCTAGATGTCTTAAAATACAAAGGTGAATAAATGCGCAGGATCTGATCAGGTATACTCTAGAACTCTCTGGGAAGCTCAGGAAGTGATTACTGGACCTCTTGCTAAGATATTTTTATCATTGATAGTCACAGATTAGTGCTGGAAGTTTGGAGGTTGGCTGATGTCATCCACTATTAAAGAAAGATGGTAAGGAAAAGCCGAGGAACTATAGATTGGTGAGCCCGACATTTGGTGGTGGACAGCTTGTTGGAGGGAATCCTGAGGGTCAGGATTTACATGTATTTGGAAAGGCAAGGACCAATTAGGGATAGTCAACATAGCTTTGTGCATGGGAAATTAGTGTCTCACTAGCTTAACTTAGTTTTTTGAAGAAATATCAAAGAGGGTTAAAGAGGGCAAAGCAGTGAAGGTGATCTATATGGACTTCAATAAGGAATTTGACAAGGTTCCTCATGGTAGACTGGTTAGCAAGGTTAGATCTCATACAATCGAGGGAGAACTGTCTCAAAAAGGTAGAAGACAGAGTGGCAGTGGAGGGTTGCTTTTGAGACTGGTGGCTTTTGACCAGTGATGTGCCACAAGGATCAGTGCTGGGTCTATTGTTTTGCATCATTTATTTAAATGATATGGTTGTGAACATAGGAGGGATGGTTATAAGTTTGCATATGATTTACCTGCATTTTGGGCCCCTAGCTTCCTGTGACCGGGTATTTTAATGTTCATCCAAATTCTGCTTAGCTGTTGAGAATACCTGTCTCCACCATTCAGGCAGTACAATCCATGTTTATACCATGCTGTGGCTGAAAATCTTTTTGCTCAAATCCTCTGTAAATCACCTACTGCTTGCCTCAAATTTGTGGCCCTCTGGTCTTAGACATGTCTGCCATGGGGAAAAGATTCTCATGATCTGTGCCTCTCAATTTTATATTCCTCAATCAGATACCCTCCTTCAGCCTCCTCTGCTCCAAGAAAAACAAACCCAACCCATTCAGTCTCTCCTCATAACTGAGACTTTTCATGCCAGACAACATCCTGGTGAATGCACCCTCTCTGGTGAAATCACGTCCTTCTCCTTCTGGTAGCGTTGTGACTAGAACTGCAGACAGCACTCCATCCCCATAGATGTCCTTCTTCCTATATTCTATACCCCAGCTAATGAAGGCAAACATCCCATGTCAGCCTCACCTCCTGTCTACCTGTGCTGACACCTTCAGGGATCTATAGACTTGTGCACCAAGGTTCCTTTGTTCCTCTGTTCCTCAGTGCTCCTGAAGGACCTACTGTTCATTGTGTCTATCCTTCCGTTATTAGATCTCCCAAAAATGCATTAACTCACACTTATCGGGATTAAATTCCATCTATTGCTATTCTGCCCAATTTACCAGCTGATCAATATCAGATTGTAGCCTCAGTCCATCCTCCTTACTATTAACACCACCACCAATTTTCACATCATCTGAACATTTACTAATTATACTTCTACATTCATACTCAAGTTATTTACTTATGTAATAAACAGCAAGTGTCCCAACATCAAACATTTTGCTACACCATTAGTCACAGGCTTCCAATTACAAAAACACCCCTCCACACTCACCCTTTGCCTCCTGTAAGCTAATTTTGGATTCAGTTTGCCAACTTGCCTCGGATCCCATCACTCTTACCTTTGGGACCACCCTTCCATGTGGACCGTGTCAAAAGCCTTACTGTCACGTTTTCAAATAGCTCCATTATATGAATTGTTTAACTGATATATCCTCTATGATTTTGACCTTGCTGTGTCTGGCCAAAAATTTCTTGCAGGTTGCCTTGCTACACTGGATGCTCAAGATTTAAGAATGCAGTACACTGCATTGGACAGCTTCAATTGGTCACACTTATCTGCATTTTGAATGAACAGATGTCCCTTCATAAACAGAATTTGCTTGATGGTGCAAGCATTCTTTGGCAAACAAATATAAGGGTCTGGAGATAGTCTGTAAGAGATACTAAGGGTTCAATTTTCCTGAATAAATTGTTCATTTGTAGGCATTCTTCAGCTAGAGGAAGAGCGAAGAAGGTGAATGACACACACAGCCTGATTTCTCTGTATAAAAGTACTCCTTACTAGAGGAGAAACTGCTAGAGCTATCCCAAAGACTGTCAGGTTAGGCTAATTAAACACATGGAATTAAACAATGACCCCGACACCAGCATTACCAGCCCAGTTTATGTGCCATGCCAGAGGCAAGACAGATCCAGAGATGGCACAGCATTATCCAGTTAGGGGAAAATTGCCCTCTTACATTCAACATTGATAATGGACTGCAACAAGTTCTGCATCATCAGGTCAAACGTCAGAAAGGAAACCTCTAGCTGATTGTCAACTGCCCTGCCTCAGGTGATGACTCAATATTTGTCCAAGCTGAACACCAACTGGAAGAAGCACTGAGGGTGGTAAGAAAATTAGTGTATTGCAGATGGGGGGGGGGGCTTCAATGACCATCAAGTGTGCTTAACAGCACCGCCAGTGATTGAGTTTTTCAAATCCTGAAGAACATTGTTGCTGAACTGCATATTTGGCAGGTGGTGAGAAAAAACTAGAGGGGAAAATTGACTTTATCTTCTCTCCAATGAAAAGTGGAAGAGGGCACTTTAGGTATCAACCTGGTAAAGCTACAAAACAGGACCACTTGACTACCAAACAGTAAAAGCAGCAAATTATTGTAAGGGCTAAGTGATCAATAGGTCAGATCTAAGATCTTCCAGAATCGCCCTGCATTTCAGAGACCAGTATTCAGCCAACTTGATTCCAAGAGAGGGCTGAATGCAGATTACTGGAAAGGCAATAGACCCTAAAAAAGTTCTGGCAACAATATTAATTTGTGCTCTACAACTAACCACATTTGTGGGGATGGGACAACGGTCAAGCGACATTTGCCCATTAGTAACCTCAGTTTGGATTTTTCAGGAGAATGTGCTCCTGACCTCACTGCAGCCTTGGTCTAAACAGCGATAAAAGAGCTGGACTTCCAAGAAGAAAGTGACTACCCTTGATGTTAAGGCAGCATTTGATGGGATGGTATCAAGGAGCCTTAACCAAATTGAATTCAGTGAGAATTAGAGAGAGTGAGGGAATCTCATTGTGGATGTTGGAGATAATTCACCTCAGTCACAGGAACATCACTACGGCAGTTCGACAGGATAGTATCCTAAGCCAAATAATCGCCAGTTGCTTTATCAGTAAACTTTCCACTGTTGCAAAGTGAGAACAGCCATGTCTGCTGATGATTGCATAATGTTCAGGACTATGTGATTCCAGACATAACTGAAGCAGTGTTCAGAACAGGCTTGTTTTTGTTTCAATATTTCATCACCACACAAGGTAACATCAGTGAGGCCTCCGAAGAAGTGATGTTGTTCTACTTTGTTTGGAATTTACACTGTCCGGTCTGTAATGATGAGAAGTGTCATTTTCGGTTCTGTTCTGTACTGTATGGGTTTGTATACAGGGTCCAATTGTAATGTTTGTTGATTGCATAATGTTCAGGATTGCATTATGAGTTGAGAACAATGCCCCTAGGAATTCCTGTGCATGTGTATGTTGGCTTGGGCTACTACGGCTACATTGTCCCAGTTAAACTGATGGCCTTCATTGTTGGAGTGTACAGATATTAGGGAAAGCTCGTAGTGTAATTTTGCTGCTAGCTCATGTATGTATTCTGAAGGCTAATTTCTTCCTGTCTGTCTGATGTAATGTTTGTGGTGGTCCTTGCATGGTATTTTGTAAACTACGTTGTAAACTACTCATACCCACGACATGCAGAACCAATGGACAGTATTAATTCCAAGCAGAGTAGAACAACATTGCTTTATCGGAGGCCTCACTGATGTTACCTAGCATGATGACATTAATACAATACATTCTACATCAGTAGAACACCACCACCTGATGTTAGTGTGAAAGTTTCCCTCTAAACTACACATTGTCCTGATTTTGACCTATATTGGTGTTCACTGTCACTGGGTCAAAATCCTGAAACTCCCTTTACAACAGCACTGTGGGAGATATCTACAACCAAAGACTGCCGATACTCACATGAGACTCACCTTCAGCTTATGAGGAATTATGGATGGGAAAAAATTGCTGGCCAGTGACACCCACATACCACAAAAGAATGAAACAAAAATTAAGTTGGATGTAAGCTCACACAAAGGCTCATTACACTATCTCTCAGAAACAGACATGGAGATGAAGCTAAAGCTCTTAGCAAGTGTCACCACTGGTATTCTTCAGGCAACCCTAAAAATAGTCTCACCACATAGGTTTCCTAAATCAGGAGTACTAACAGGTGCAGATGAATGTTAACGCCCATATAAAAATGAGACATTTGATACAAACTGACAGGTTCACTATCTGATAGATATATGGATTGTGTTGATGATAGCTGTTTGCCTCTTCACATCCATGTTGTACAGTGGATGATACACAGTGATATACAGGACATTGATGATGGCAAACACAGTAAGAGGTCAGGGTCTTTCAGAGGTGACCACAAAGGTTCAAACAGAGAACTTCAGAAATCATCACAATCCTCTGTGAGAAAGTGGGTTAGACAAAAGGATGTCTGCAGGGACCTGAAGACGCAGAGCTCTACAGTGTGCTGGTGGAGGGTCAGTTGATTTTTAACAGCAGTACCAGTGGAGGATAGCCAGTGCCTGTTGCAGAAACATTCTTGAACACACAAACATCTTCCATAACCCTCAGGGGTCTCTCACTCTTTTACTGTACAAGACATTGGAAGGCTACTTTTGGGGTAAGGTTATTATTTAAACTGAAAAAAAAAAGCAGAAACGATTTGCACGAATGTTACCAAGGCTGGAAGGTTTAAGTTATAAAGGAGAAGATGGGAATTTTCTTCCCTGGAGCATAAGAGATTGAGGGGTCATCTTATAAAAGGTTTATAAAATCATAAGGGGCACAGATAAGATGCATACCCAAGGTCTTTTCCCTAAGGTAGAAGTTCAAAACTAGACGGCATAGCTTTAAGGTGAGAGGGAAAGATTTAAAATGGGACCTAATGGGCAACGTTTTCCACAGAGGGTTACACACATGTGGAATGAAGTGACGTGGGAAATACAATTACAGCATTTAAAAGATATTTGGACAGGTACATGAATAGGAAAGGCTTAGAGGGATATAGGCTAAACACAAGTAAATGGGACTAGTTTAGTTTGGAAAACCTGGTTGGCATGGACCAGTTTGCCCAGGCGGTCTGTTTCCGTACTGTATGATTACATGAGTCTTTTTAAAATCATAATCAAACGGGAAAGTTTGCAACATTGCCTCTGATTCCAGGACACTGACCAAACTAGGAACCCACTCCTTTTCTTTCAAAAAAGGTAATGTAACATTTATTACAACGTGAAGTGTTCCAACTTTTTATCCATCTAACACAAGGCATCAGGATGAATGTCTAATTCTTAGACCTCTGCCGATATTTGTTGAATTCGAAATCAATTAATGCATTAACTTTTTGGCTAACTAAATGGCCTTTCACAGGACTAGTTCATAGTCAGGAAGGAACATGGTCAGTACGCAGGAGATTTCAGCAGACAGGCATGAAGGCTGACCAAGTATACTGGTGGAAATTTGGTTCAAAGTGGGAATTTGGTGCAAAGAGGGATAGAGTTGTGTTAACTAAGGTTTAGTGTCAGAAATAACCTTGCTAGATAGAAGTCAACCTACAATGACATTAGCAGCAGAGTGATATGACAATCAGTGTGACACAGATGCAAGGAAAGGATCTGATTGGTGAATAATCCAGGTCTTTAAAGTATAAATTCAGAACCCTCTCCCCATCCCCCTCTCTGATGAAGGGTCTAGGCCCGAAACGTCAGCTTCTGTGCTCCTGAGATGCTGCTTGGCCTGCTGTGTTCATCCAGCTCCACACTTTGTTATCTTGGATTCTCCAGCATCTGCAGTCCCCATTATCCCTGATCACAATTTTAACCTCACTGCGAAGCCTCTTCCTGGGATGCCTAACCTGAAGAAGTTACCCTCCTCCCTCCAGACCAACCTGAGGGATCCATCTTCGGTCCGCTTCCCCCTCTCTCCCTATTTATTTCAGAACCCTCTCCCCATCCCCCTCCCTGATGAAGGGTCTAGGCCTGAAACGTCAGCTTTTGTGCTCCTGAGATGCTGCTTGCCCTGCTGTGTTCATCCAGCTTCACACTTTGTAGAGTAAGATCTTCAATTTGTGTTTAGATTTCCAGTGTTTTCTTTGAGTCATACAGACCCTTTGGTCCAACTCATTCATGCTAACCAAGTTTCCCCAAACTAAATACATCCCATTTGCCTCCATTTGGCCCATATCTCTCTAAACCTTTCATATTCACATACCTGTCCAAATGTCTTTTCTATGTTATAACTGTGCCTACATCTCCACTTCCTCTAGCAGTTCATTCCATATATGGACCACCCTCTGTGAAAAAGATGCCCCTCAGGTCCCTTTTAAATCTTTCTCCTCACCTTAAAAATATGCCCCCTAGTTTTGAACTTCCCTAGGCGAGGGAAAAGGCCTTTGCTATTCATCTTATCTAAGCTCCTCATGGTTTTATAAACCACTGTAAGGTCTCGGGGGCAGAGTTCAGTATAGCAGGCATTACAAAAGAGAAAGTGTTAGAAAAGCTAAAAGGTCTAAAAATTAATAAATCTCCTGGCCCCGATGGGCTACATCCTAGGGTTCTGTGAGAGGTGGCTGAGGAAATAGTGGAGGCTTTGGTTGTGATCTTTTAAAAGTCACTGGAGTCTGGGAAAATCCCACATGATTGGAAAATTGCTGTTGTAACCCCCTTCTTTAATAAAGGATCAAGACAAAAGATGGAAAATTAGCCTAACCTCGGTTGTTGGTAAAATTCTGGAATCCATTGTTAAGGATAAGATTTCTAAATTCTTGGAAGTGCAGGGTTGGGTTAGAACAAGTCAACATGGATTTAGTAAGGGGAGGTCGTGCCTGACGAACCTGTTAGAATTCTTTGAATAGGTAACAAGTAGGTTAGACCAGGGAAACCCAGCGGATGTTATCTATCTAGACTTCCAAAAGGCCTTTGATAAGGTGGCCTCATGGGAGGCCGCTGAATAAGGTGAGGGCCCATGGTGTTCAAGGTGAGCTATGGCTTGGATTGAGGATTAGCTGTCTGACAGAAGGCAGAGAGTTGGGATAAAAGGCTCTTTGTCGGAATGGCAACTGGTGACAAGTGGTGTCCCACAGGGTTCAGTGTTGGGGCCGTAGCTGTTCACTTTATATATTAATGATCTGGATGAAGGGACTGGGGGCATTCTGGCGAAGTTTGCCGATGATACGAAGTTAGGTGGACAGGCAGGTAGTACTGAGAAGGTGGGGAAGCTGCAGAAAGATTGAGACAGTTTAGGAGAGTGGTCCAGGAAATGGCTGATGAAATTCAACGTGAGCAAATGCGAGGTTTTGCACTTTGGAAAAAAGAATACAGGCATGGACTATTTTCTAAATGGTGAGAAAATTCGCAAAGCAGAAGTACAAAGGGATCTGGGAGTGTTGGTCCAGGATTCTCCAAAGGTTAACTTGCAGGTAGAGTCCATGATTAAGAAAGCGAATGTAATGTTGTCATTTATCTCACGAGGGTTGGAATATAAAAGCAGTGATGTGCTTCTGAGGCTTTATAAAGCTCTAGTTAGGCCACATTTAGAATATTGTGTCCAATTTTGGGCCCCACACCTCAGGAAGGACATACTAGCCCTGGAGCGTGTCCAGTGGAGATCCACACAGATGATCCCTGGAATGGGAGGTTTAATGTACGATGAACGGCTGAGGATCCTGGGATTGTATTCATTAGAGTTTAGAAGGTTGAGGGGAGATCTAATAAAACTTAGAAGATAATGTATGGCTTAGAAAGGGTGGACGCTGGGAAGTTGTTTCCGTTAGGTGGGGAGACTAGGACCTGTGGGCACAGCCTTAGAATTAGAGGGGGTAAATTTAAAACGGAAATGAGGAGACATTTCTTCAGCCAGAGAGTGGTGAGCCTGTGGAATTCATTGCCACAGAGCGCAGTGGAGGCTGGGACGTTAAATATCTTCAAGGCAGAGATTGATAAATTCTTGATCTCACAAGGAATCAAGGGCTACGGGGAGAGTGCAGGGAAGTGGAGTTGAAATGCCCATCAGCCATGATTAAATGGCAGAGTGGACTCGATGGGCCTAATGGCCTTACTTCCACTCCTATGTCTTATGATCAGGTCATTTCTCAACCTCCTACGCTCCAATGAAAGAAGTCCAAACCTATCCAGCCTCTCCTAATAACATCCTTGGTAAATCTTTTCTGCACTCTCTCCAATTTAATAATATCCTTCCTATAGCAGGGTGACCAGAACTATACACAGTATTCCAAAAGTGGCCTCACCAACATACAATGAGTGAACAATCAACTTTTTACTTGTTTCGGGACTGAAAATCCATATTATTTGTTTTAATATTGTTGCAATACCCAGCATTATAAAACCATTTTGAAATAGACAGTACAAATTAATACTACAAATAGGTTCCTTTAAACAAGCCTAACATTGTTTCTTTCATTGATCTGGCAGGGCAAAGAGGATGACACTGATTTTGAAGGTAAGGGATTCAGTAGCTAACTCTACAACACTGGCAAGGAAATTAGGTAATATGTTGGATAATATAACAGAAATTGTACAGTAAAAAGATAAACTTACCTGACATACCTAAAATTAACAAAGAAAACCATCTGTTTACCTTTTGGATATTTTCCATAGAAAAGATTTTGAAGGTGGCCCCTTGTTTGTGAACTAAAGTATGCTACCATAAAAAGATATTTTACATCAGACTGACTATCAGAATTAGAAAACTGGCTTCTGGTCAAACTTTCATTTTGTTTGATCCAGACAGATTTCCATCAAAATCCAAACAGAAATTTTGAAATGCTTGTGTAATAGTGAGAAGCACAAAATAAATTTTCAAATATAAACCTATAAAATTCTAACAGGATCAGACAGTGTGAATGCAGGAAGGATGTTCCTAATGTACACGGGCATCCAACCCATGAATCACAATCTAAGGATATGGGCTAAACCATTTTGGATCGGGATAAGGAGAAAATGCTTCATCCGGTGAGTGGTGAGCCTGTGGAATTCACTGCCACAGAAAGCAGTTTCTCCTATTTCTTTAAAACAGGTCATAAGTATAAAACAGAGACCGGTGATTTTTTAAAGTATAAAAACAAAATATCATTAGAGTGCAAAGAGCAGGGAATCTGGAGTAATTATTTTATAAATTGAATCAAATAAAATAATGCTAGGATGCATGGTGTGTTGCTGCTGCAAAATTTGACAGCTCATGGATACCAATATGACGCTGATCGAACACGTCTGTAGTGTTTACTGCTCAAGGAACTCCGGATCCAAGTTGAGAAGCTGAAATCAGAGCTGCAGACATTGTGCTACATCAAGTTACATGGGCACTTTGCTCCAGATAGCAGTCACAACCTCTATCTAAGTAATTCAAAATTAGTCGATGATCAGGGACAGGAGGGTATGACTGCAGGCGACACAGGTATGAGAACCAGCGGATTACAAATTGAGGAGCTAAGGCTCTTGCAAACTGTGTGGACGAGAATGAGGGTTACAGGAAGGATAAACGAACTTACCATGGTGCCTTGGTGGCAGCCATTCAATTGGGGATTCGAACCTGGGTCCACAGAACATCACCTGAATCTCTGGATTAACAGTCCAGTGATAATACCATTGCCTCTCCATTGGAGATCTAAACACAAATTGAAGATCCTACTTTTATTGTAAAGACTGGATTGTTCACCAATCAGCTTCATTCTGTGAACTTGCATCACACTGTTACTGGTCTTACTGCAGGCTAGCCTCGAGCTGGCGAGGTTACTGCTTGCAGTAAATCTTAATTAAGGCACTTTCATCCCTCTTAGCACAAATTCCTACTTTGAACCAAATTTTGACAGCATACTCAGTCAGCCTTCATTTCACTCTGCTGAAATCTCCTGCATGCTGATTATGTTCCTTGCTGACTGTGAACTAGTCTGTGAAAGTCTATTTTGTTTGTTAGTTAGCTAGCTACAAAGTTAAAGCGCAAGTGCTACATATTAACCCACAAATGGACTGGAAAAATCGTATTGGAAAAATTTGTCTAAATTAGGCCAGCATGTCGTTGGCACCAGAGTTAGTACTGGAGGATAAAGGGATAGCAGATATGAACTGAACAGATATTTTGTGTTGATCTTTAGTAAAAAATGTACAAGTAGTATGCTGGAAGTAGCTATAAAACAAAAGTTGAAGGGGAGGATGGAACTTCCAAAAATTTACTCAGTACACCTTCCCTCGTAGTTGTAAATTTCTGAACTGCAAGTTGACAGATTCCCAGGTCCTGATGGATTTCATCCTGGGGTCTTAAAAACAGCTATTGAGATAGTTGATAAATTGATTTTAATTTTCCAAAACTCATTAGATTTGCAGAAGGGTGCTTTAGATTGGACAATAGCTTATGTAACTTAGGAGACAACAGGACTACAAGCCAGTTGGCTTAATTTCGGTCAAAGCAGATATGTTAGAAGCTACTATAAAAGACATTAAACAAGGACACTTGGATAAATCAAATAAGGTAGAGTCAACTTGGCTTTGTCAAAGGAAAATCACATTTAACTAATTTATTGGAGTTTTTTGAAGTAACTTGCGCTGTACAGAATGAAGAATCAGTGAATATATGTACTGAGATTTCCAGAGGCATGATAAGGAGCTACATCAAAGGTTATTGCGCAAAATAAAAGTTTATGAGTAGGGGGCAACATATTAGCATGGATAGAAGACTGCCTTGTAGGAGTAGGCATAAACTGGTCTGTCTTCAGACTGGCACAACATGGGAAAGTGAGTGTGAGAGGTTGCAGATCTTTGAGATGCAGAGATCTGAGTGACCTAGTTCATGAATTGCAGAGGGTATGCAGGTACAGCATGACGGGAATTGAATACAAGAATAGGGAGATTATGCTTCAGTTATCCAGGGTATTGTTCAGACTGCATCTGGAATACTGTCTGCAGTACTAGCCACCATACTTGCAGAAGTATGTTCCTGCACTGGAAGCTTTCATTAGTCTAATACCTGGAATGAGCAGATTGCTTTTGATGAAAGGCTAGGCCTGTACCCTCAGGAGTTTAGAAGAGTCAGAGATGATTTTATTGAAACATACAAGCTCTTGAAGGGACTTGACTTGGTGAAAATGAAAGCATGTTTCCTCTTGCAGAGAATCTATAATTGGAGGCCATTAGCTTAAATGAGCAACTCTTGATTTTTAGAGATAACGGGAACATTTTTTCTGAGGACTGAGTCTCTTTGGAATTTCCCTCCTCAAAAGGCAGTAGTTGCAAAACCTTAAAGTATTTTGAAGGCAAAGGTAGATAGGTTCTTGATTATCAAGAGGATTAAAAATTATAGGAAATATACAGGAATGTAGAGTTGGTTAAAATCAGATCAACCATGATCTTATTGAACAGGTTTGAAAGCTGAATGGCCAACTCTTTTTCCTTATTCATATGTAAGGGAACAAAAACAGGGTGGGTTTTGAAGGCGGCATACTGGACTCGAAACATTAGCTCTGTTTCTCTCTCCACAGACACTGTCACACCCGTTGAGTTTCTTCAGCAACTTCCATGTTTGCTCCAAAGTAATAATCTTGTGTGAATTATTACCTGAGTCACAGGTGAACTGCCATCAGACAAATGAAATCAGGGAGATACTTTTCTTACTTGTCATGGGATGTGGGCATTATTAGCTTATGCCGGCATTCATTACTCATCGCTAACTGACCAGAGACAATTAAGGATCAACCATACTGCTATGGTCTTGAGTCACATATAGGCCTGACCAGGTAACAACGGCAGATTCCCTTCCCTAAGGTATAGTGGTGAACCAGATCGGTTTTCACAACTATTGGCAGTGTTTACACAATCACCATTAGGGAAATTTTAATATCAGATTTATTTCAGCCATTCAAATCTCATTATCGTGATAGTGAGTTTCAAACCACTGCCCCGCCTTAGCCTGGGATTTAGATTACTGGTCTAGTGATGTTCCTGCTATGCCACCACCTCCCCAGGACTGAGATGGCTCAAAGATTGGTATGGGTGGAGTGCTTTTCACTGTGGCACACAGACACCAGTACTGGGGGAAGAGCATTTATCAAGAAGGTAACGAGCTGGATAGATAAAAGGGAAGCAATGAATGTAATATATTTTGAATTTTCAGGAGACATTAGACAGGGATTAGACATGTAGTCTACTTCATATGATATATCATGTCTGTAGTGTTGGAAGTATATTAACATGGGTAGAGGATTGGATAACTAATAGAAGATAGAGTTGGAATAACTGGCGGGTTGAGGGAGGGGACAGTGGGCGGAAAGAGATTTTCAACCTGTCACTAGTGAAGTGCCACATGGATCAGTGCTGGGGCCACAATTACGGTATTCACCACATATAGTGTTTGAGGAAAGTGAATGTATTATAACCAAGTTGCAGATGACACAAAAATAGTTGGGAAAGCAAATGGTGAGGACACACAAGAAGAGTCTGTGGTGGGATATGGACAGGTTAAGCAAGCGGGCAATAACCTGTCAGATGGAATAAAGTATGGGAAAATCTGAGGTTATATTCTTTGCCAGGAAGAAGGGGAGCTGAACATTATTTAAATAGGGATAGAGGCTGTAGAAAGCCACAGCACAGAGGGATTTGAAGTGCTTGTGCATAAATAACAAAAAAACTACCATCCAAGTTCAATGAGTAAGGCAAATGGAGTGTTCGCCTTTTTTCAAAGGAAATGGAGTATAAAAATAGGAAGGTCTTGCTAAAACTCAATCCATAACTGCAATACTATGAACAGTGTTGGTCTTCTTATCTAAGGAAATATATACTGACACTGGATTCAATCCACAGTAAGCTCACTAGGCCGATCCCAGGTAAGCAGGGATTGTCTTATGAGTGTGATAAGAAACAGGAACAACAGTAGACCATTCGGCTCTTTGAACCTTCTCTGCCAAACAATTGGATCATTGTTGATCTGACATTCCTCATATCTACATTCCTGACCTTTCCCCAAATGCTACTGATCTAGAATCCATCTCAGCAGAAGGACTCTGCTCCCACAGCTTTCTGTGGCAAGAAGTTCTAAAGGCACACAACCCTCAGCAGAAATTCCTCATCTTAAATTGGTACTGCTTTATTCCAACTCTATGCCATCTGCTCCTAAATTCTCCCATGAGGGGAAACATCCTCTCAGCATTTACCTGACAAGTCCCTTCAGAAACCTATATATTTCAATGAGATGACCTCATTCTTCTCAACTGCAATGAATAGAGCCCCAACCCTGTTTAATCTTTGCTCATGAGACAACCCCCCCATACCAAAGATCATCTGAGCGAACATTCCCTGAATTGCCTTCAGTGAAATATCTTGCCTTAAGTAAAAGGGACCAAAATTGCTCACAGTACTTCCCGTTATCTCACCTGCACTTGTGGAGTTGCAATAAGACATTCCTGCTCTAATTGACAACCCACTTGAAATAAGGGACATCATTCCGTTAGCCTTCCTGATTAGCACCTGTGTGCTAGCTTTCTGTGCTTCACATATAAGTACCCCAAAGTGAAGGCAGATAGGTCTGGTCCAGTTCAAGAAATTTGGTCAGCATGGACGAATTGAGCCGAAGCGTCTGTTTAAATATAAGCCCCTTTGCGTTGCAGCTTTCTGCAGTTTTTCTTGGGCAACTCTTTTGCGTCCCCTTGACTTCGTGGACGCTGTGAATCCAGTTCCTTGCAGACACCCCGCCACCCGCTCCAATGTCCCTTTCTCTCTCCCCCACCCAGCGTTAGTTACACTGACAAATATTTCCCTTTTAACTTCTGGAATAAATCTTGCCACCTGTCGTAATATGTTACTTCCTTGGAGAAGAGTCCCAACACATGCCAAACTCTTTTCATCGATGAGGATGACAGTTTGGGACGTTCATTTTGGAAGGTTGTCGAACTGTACCTGAAAGTTTCGCGATCGGTGGTAGTTCTTCACTTGACCGTACTGTCATTTCAGCTTCTTCGCACGACCATCAGCTTCCAAGCAGTCGCCCGAGTCGAAGGCGAGGGCCTCCGCCAGTACCGGAACACAGCTCAGATGGGGAGAGGGAGCCGTTCCCGCCACACACCCCCACCCCCCATAGCGCGTGCATCATCGCCCACACGCGCCCAACGGCCGCACCGTATGCCCGCGCAGCAGAGCCAACACTTCCACTCTGATGAACGAAGCCTGTCTGGTGTCAGATGCTGGAAAACCCCTCCTCCTAGCCACCCGCATCACTAATTCCAGCAACTAACTGCACCGCCCTGCCTCCAGTTCCAGGCACTAATCATCCCGTCCTAACCAGACACGCCCAACCCCAGCCACTGATCCGACATCCCAGCTCCCGACCAAACTTATTCGAAGTAATTGATTCACAATCGCAGGCACTGATAATTAATCTCGATCACGGAAGCGGTGATAATGGGAACTACAGATGCTGGAGAATCCAAGATAATAAAATGAGAGGCTGGATGAACACAGCAGGCCCAGCAGCATCTCAGGAGCACTGAGATCACGGAAGCGCCCCCCAACCCAGTTCCAGCCGTTTCTGAAGAACGGTCTAGGCCCGAAATGTCAGCCTTCCTGCTTCTCTGATGCTGCTTGGCCTGCTATGTTCACCCAGCTCTATAGCTTGTTATCTCAGATTCTCCAGCATCTGCAGTTCCGACTATCTCAAACAATTACTCTAACATTTTTTTCAAAAAAGCAAAATACTGCAGCTGTTTGAAATCTTAATTAAAATCAACAAATGTTGGAAACAAATCATTTGATGAGGGAGAAATGCAACTCTAAGTTCATCAGTAAGGAAAAGGGTGAAAAAAGAAATTGAGGTATAACAAATCAATCAAATACCAGAGTAGCCTCAATGGGCCAAAGGTCATATACTTTGTCGTATGTCTTAGGGTCTAACTTTCTTAAAAAAAAATTCACACGCCTAACGCGTTTGGCAAGATCTGATTGAAGAAACAGTTGATGCTTCTAGACAAAGAAATATTTTTGGTCTACTGTTTTCAGGTTGAACTATTCATGATACATGTTCTTATTTCTCTAGTTAAAGTTAAAGAAAGCTAGGCAATTTAGAAGTAAAATGGATTATTTTTCCCTATAAAAGCTCATGCAAACTTGAGAAGAAGTTAATGGAAACGAACTTGTTCCTTAAATGGCTGTGGATACTGACATAATGGAAACTTTTAGGAATGCAGTTGTCAGATTTTGTTGGAGAATAATTTAAAAAGAGATGTACAACAAAAGACAGGTAAATAGGGTTCAAGGTGGAACACAACTGTGATTCAATTAAATGTTTAGTGGGGCTAATAACTCCTGTCAGAATCGGTACTGGGAGTATATCTTCCTTCTGAGTTTGGAATACTTCATAGCCAATAACTTTCCTGATGTGAACTCATGGTTAAGCACGGAAATGTGACATTGTGTACAGCACAGTCACACACAGGAAATTAAATGAATAACTAGATAATTTGTTGGTCACTTGAAAGGTGACGAAGATTTTCTTCTTTACACTGTGCCACGGGATCTTATATAGTCAGACGAACAGGTAATGACACCTTTGGTTGAACATAACATCTGAAAAATAGTGCACCGAACAGCCACGCTGGATCAAGTAAGTGGGTCAGCCTACATTGATCACTGCTATTCTTATATGCAGATGCAGCAGGTTAAATGATTTCAGTTTTAAACTTGTTGTGCCCTTTTAAAAACATTTAGCCAAACTTGTTGAAAATAGGAATTTTCTGATTCAAAACAAGACTTGCCCTCACTGTTACACAATTGAAAGTGCCTTATTTCTTTTTGAAGCATTTCCTTCAGACCAATAACAGAACAATCTGAAATTTGTAGTCCCAAGTCTATAGGTTGAAAACTATGGATGATGGAGTTAAAATTTAAATAAACTTTCAGAACATGGAGCCTTTTTTTAATTTGTTGACAGAAACTGGAGCTTTAAATCGAACATTGCATTTATTTCGAAAATGACTATCTTCCTCAATCCTTCTTAGATTAGCTTTAAGTGCTGTGTTATGAAAGTCTGTTGCCCTGTACTTATTTGTTGTTATGAGTGTAATTTATTTCTTTTTAAGCATAATTACCACTCATTACTTTTAAAATACTCTGAGTACTCTATGGCAATAAACATTTAGCCTTTTAATGTGATGGAACACAGTTCAATTACACTTTGTAAATGTTCATGGCAAGATAAAATTGAAACATTTTTCATCCTGAGTTATGTTGATTTTAATCTCGTTTGGAGAAGGTGGCAAGTATAATTCTTTCTGAAGTTCGTGATACAGTTTAAGGGCCAGCAACACAGATAGAAAATTAATTGCTAGACAGGAATCGAAGTACTTTGCTCCTGGGGGATAGTGAGAACTGCAGATGCTGGACTCAGAAAGAAGTGCTGAGCTGGAGGAACACAGCAGGCCAGGCAGCATCAGAGGAGCACGTAAATTGACATTTTGATTCAGGACCCTTTTTGAAATGGGGAGGGGGAAGAGAGCTCTGAAATAAATAGAGAGGGGTGGGCTTGGGGAAGGTGAATGGAATGGTGATAGGTGAGTGCAGGTAGGGAGTGGTGGGGATTGGTCAGTGAGGTGGATAGGTGGGAAAAAAGATGGATAGGTTGTTTCAGGTCAAGGAGGTGAGGATTGGTCATGGGTTGAGGCTGGAGGGGTGGAAAGATTTTGAAACTGTGCTCCTGTTCAGATTAGATTTTGAAGGAGTATATTTGAAGAATGCAATTTGTACATAGCTAAACCTCACTATTCATTGTCAGATTTTGGTGAAGACCGCAAAAAATTAGGTGGACAGCTTTAAGACCCCATTCAATGGGGATTCTTAATTCTAAATGCAAAAACAATAAACAGAATTAGTTGTACACACTTTAGTTTAAATGTATTCATGCTTGTCCCCACATGTTTTTTTTAAATTATTGGTTCTGTTGCTCTTGTAGAGTATCATTTAAAGTTTATTTGGATACAAAAATGCAAGCAGGCCAAAAATATTGGAAAATACTGTTGTTGTCAGGTTCATTTGAACTCCTATTACATTTAGCATTTATGATATCTAAATTAATATTTTTATTATAGATGTTTATAGATTTCTATGGACGTTTATGTTTTTAGCAATGAGGTGACTTCAGGTCAGTAATCCCAGTAGCACCCGATGGAATTGGTAGCTGCAGCTGGTAGTACTTGGGCAGGCGGGTGCCTCTGATGGACCAAGAAAGAAAACGCCTATTGTCCAACTGTAACCCATACAGCTAAAGCTGCAAGTGAAAGCATAGCACCTCAAGTGGGCTCTTAAGCATCTGAATTGGTCCAAGAGTAGGCAGGCTGTGCAATGCCTCCCTACCACCTTCAAAGCCACTCACGGAATACCATAAAATACATCTTAGTAGCAGGAAACCCAGAAAACCTTAAATGTTATCAAAATTTGATTGAGGAAAGAAATGCATTGACAATATTATAATGCTTTTATTGATTATACATGTCACAGAAAAAGGCCACAATGCAAACATATAATTAAGGAAGTTATGGATTAATTCTAGCTACTATGGGAGTGTAAGCTAATGGGGAAAATAAAGTTTTTCACATGCAGATGGGGAATACTGGCCTTTTTTAAAAGTTCATATCCAAAGGGAAAATGAGACAGATGAACAAAAGTATAGACAAAGTATCACTAAAGAAGAAAAGAGTGGTACGTTGAGGTGTAGGGAGGGAAGAAGAGCATAGTCCAGGAGCAAGTTATTGCAGATGCTGGAATCTGTACTGAAAACAACAAATGCTGAAGATCACAGCCGATCAGACAGCATCTACGGAAAGAGAGCAAATTAACATTGAGTCTAGATGACTCTTCCACCATGTTAGCTCGGTCTCTCTCCATCGATGTTGTCTGACCTGCTGTGATCTCCAGCATTTTTTTTCCCGTCAAAAAGAGCATAGTCACTTGACATCTGACAGCTTGACCATCACTGTGAAAGGATTAAAAACTGGGGATGCTGAAAAAGGTTAGACTTAGAGGAGTGTGGGAGAAGATTATACAGTGATAGAAACAGGTAAAGCCATGGAAGGATTTGAAAATAGGAATGAAAATTTTAAATGACGTGATTTAGCCAAGATAAAACGTAGGCCAGCAAGTACTTGGGTATTGGGTGAACAGGACTTCGTGCAACTTATATGGTCCAGACAGCAGAGGTTTGGATGTCTGAGCTTAAAGAGCATATACAGCCTGAGAATCGAATAGGATTGCGTTGGTATAGTCATGGCTGGAGGTAACAAAAACACGGATGAGGCTTTTTGTACCAGATGAACAGGGGCAGTATTATGTATAAAGTCATGGTGATCCATGACTTAATAAATAGGAAATAATGTATATTATACTAAGAATCGAACAAACATGGCCAGTATTGCTACAATTATGTGGAGATGCTGGTGTTGGACTGGGGTAGACAAAGTCAAAATTCTCACAACACCAGATTATAGTCCAGCAGGTTTATTTAAAATCATAAGCTTTGGAAGCACTGTCCCTTCATCAGGTGAAGAAATAAACCTGTTGGACTATAACCTGGTGTTGTGTGACTTTGGACTATTGCTACAGTGCTTTTGAAAGAAAAGTAAGAAAAATAAAAATAAAATGTTCTGATGCTTCCCCCACTGAATGTAAAAGCTAAATATATTTTGGCCAGATCAGAGAGGGAGCCTTTTGGCTGAAAACATTAACTACTTTCAAGCACTGAAGTGAAACAATATCCTCTGGACCTGCATGGGACGTAATGCCAGGTCTTTGGAAAAACCTACATAGTCTAGTATGCTTATAAAGCAAAATCTTTTAGTTTAAACTGAGGTACGGCCTTTTGTTTTTTAAAAAAAGAACATTTTCTAGTGCAGGCAGTCCCCAATGCTGAATGACTTCCACTCTTGAGCTTGTTTGCAAGTCGATTTGTGTGTGAGTTGGAACACAATGCAGCACAATATAAAACAGCTGTTCATAAGCACAGGAAATATTCTTGTGTTCGATCTTTACATTTACAACACTTAATGGGATCACATTTCTAAGTCAGGGACCCTATAATTTAATTAACTTTAAATGGCCAATAATTTGAAACATTATTCATAAAATGAAATCTGATCAATATAAACACTAAACATACCACCACAGCGATAGTTGCTCCTGCCATCAGTTTTCAATGATTTTTGTTGGTGCCGAGCCATAGAAATGGTGTAAACAAACATGATCCAAATTCCAATTTGACATCCAGTGCATGTTTGCTTTTAAGTATTACCAGTCACTACAGTAAATCATGCCTTAGCAGTGACTTTATGTATTTCTGTTGGCCAGTTCACCTGAATATGATATGGATTAAGCTCTTCAGGACTGACACAGTCTGGTGCTTTACTCATAAGATCACGGCCTCTGAAGGACTTTGGAAAAGCAATGACATCCCTGATACTTGATGCTCCAATTATGAGAGCTATCAGTCTGTCCAAACCTAAAATGAAACAGATTAGACATTAAAATTAGACATTGAAGTTCATATACTCTAGCATCCAGAATGAATGATAAACATAAAGTTCAATATTTGATTTTACAAAACAAGAAGCCTCAGTCCCAAGTGACAGCTGTGTTAAACACTGATACAATGCCGGACCATTAGGAAAGAAAAAGGGGGAAAATAATGATTTTACGCTATTTTTGTTTTTAACGTAGAAACTTCCTTATTCCATACTTCATTTGAGCATGGATTAGAGTTTCTCCTTGACTGTCATCCAACAGCAACAGTTTACACAGAAACCATGTAGTAAGCTCTTAAATTTGCCCAGGAAATCTCGGAGAATGAAGAAAAAAAGTCAGGCTATCTCTGACCCATAATTTTCATACAGTCACAATTAGCCCCAAACAATAAAATTCCAAATTATTCCTGTCTCAAGTTCTTTGATACTGGCTTGTAGGCAAGAGTGACAAAAAACAAACCAATTTGGAACTCACCCAGTGCAATCCCACCATGTGGTGGTGCTCCAGAATCTAGTGCCTCAAGTAGATGTGATAATAACCCACTGTCTTCCTGTGACATAAAAATAATTAATAAATACAGATTTTTAAAAAAATTCACATCTAATCAAATTAGACTGTTGTGTGATCTGAACCCGTGGTAGGCAGTGCTAAGTTTATAAAGCAATGCAATACTTCTTTCCAACCAGAGTTGTCCAAGTAGGACATGTGATCATGTAACTCTTGTTTCTAGGTGGCAAATATTGTTTCAGTTAAGTCATGAAAGGTTGGATCGGAAGTACCTTTGCTTGCAGTTTTACACCAGCAGTTTGTTGTGTGAAAAGTACCGAGAAACAAGGTGGGCACCTGCAAACAGGTAAACACCATAAGCAAGATAATAAAATGTGAGGCTGGATGAACACAGCAGGCCAAGCAGCATCTCAGGAGCACAAAAGCTGACGTTTCGGGCCTAGACCCTTCATCAGAGAGGGGGATGGGGAGAGGGAACTGGAATAAATAGGGAGAGAGGGGGAGGCGGACCGAAGATGGAGAGAGTGTAAGTGGGGAGGTAGGGAGGGGATAGGTCAGTCCAGGGAAGACTGACAGGTCAAGGAGGTGGGATGAGGTTAGTAGGTAGCTGGGGGTGCGGCTTGGGGTGGGAGGAAGGGATGGGTGAGAGGAAGAACCGGTTAGGGAGGCAGAGACAGGTTGGACTGGTTTTGGGATGCAGTGGGTGGGGGGGAAGAGCTGGGCTGGTTGTGTGGTGCAGTGGGGGGAGGGGACGAACTGGGCTGGTATAGGGATGCAGTAGGGGAAGGGGAGATTTTGAAACTGGTGAAGTCCACATTGATACCATATGGCTGCAGGGTTCCCAGGCAGAATATGAGTTGCTGTTCCTGCAACCTTCGGGTGGCATCATTGTGGCAGTGCAGGAGGCCCATGATGGACATGTCATCAAGAGAATGGGAGGGGGAGTAGAAATGGTTTGCGACTGGGAGGTGCAGTTGTTTGTTGCGAACTGAGCGGAGGTGTTCTGCAAAGCGGTCCCCAAGCCTCCGCTTGGTTTCCCCAATGTAGAGGAAGCCGCACCGGGTACAGTGGATGCAGTATACCACATTGGCAGATGTGCAGGTGAACCTCTGCTTAATGTGGAATGTCATCTTGGGGCCTGGGATGGGGGTGAGGGAGGTGGTGTGGGGACAAGTGTAGCATTTCCTGCGGTTGCAGGGGAAGGTGCCGGGTGTGGTGGGGTTGGAGGGCAGTGTGGAGCGAACAAGGGAGTCACGGAGAGAGTGGTCTCTCCGGAAAGCAGACAGGGGAGGGGATGGAAAAATGTCTTGGGTGGTGGGGTCGGATTGTAAATGGCGGAAGTGTCGGAGGATAATGCGTTGTATCCGGAGGTTGGTATGGTGGTGTGTGAGAACGAGGGGGATCCTCTTGGGGCGGTTGTGGCGGGGACGGGGTGTGAGGGATGTGTCGCGGGAAGTGCGGGAGACGCGGTCAAGGGCGTTCTCGATCACTGTGGGGGGAAAGTTGCGGTCCTTAAAGAACTTGGACATCTGGGATGTGCGGGAGTGGAATGTCTTATCGTGGGAGCAGATGCGGCAGAGGCGGAGGAATTGGGAATAGGGGATGGAATTTTTGCAGGAGGGTGGGTGGGAGGAGGTGTATTCTAGGTAGCTGTGGGAGTCGGTGGGCTTGAAATGGACATCAGTTACAAGCTGGTTGCCTGAGATGGAGACTGAGAGGTCCAGGAAGGTGAGGAATGTGCTGGAGATGGCCCAGGTGAACTGAAGGTTGGGGTGGAAGGTGTTGGTGAAGTGGGCAGATGTGCAGGTGAACCTCTGCTTAATGTGGAATGTCATCTTGGGGCCTGGGATGGGGGTGAGGGAGGAGGTGTGGGCAGATGTGCAGGTGAACCTCTGCTTAATGTGGAATGCCATCTTGGGGGCAGATGTGCAGGTGAACCTCTGCTTAATGTGGAATCGTCAGCTTTTGTGCTCCTGAGATGCTGCTTGGCCTGCTGTGTTCATCCAGCCTCACATTTTATTATCTTGGAATTCTCCAGCATCTGCAGTTCCCATTATCTCCAAACACCATAAGCAGGTGTGTTTATTTATCAATTAATAAATAAGTGAGCGCTGGTTTGTTGAAGGAAAATCACTGACTAATTTGATCAAATTCTTTTATGGTAACAATGAACATAATACAGATGATGTTATGCTTCTGAACTTAACACATTTGACAATGTTCACGTAATAACCCCTTACCAGAATTAAAGTCTATACGATGGAAGAGACACCAACCAATTTTGTATGAAATCATAGAATCCCTACTATGAAGATGCTATTCGACCCATCAGGTCTGCACCAGCCTTCTAAAGAACATCTCACCCAGATCCACACCCTGACCCCCACCCTATCCCTGTAACCCTGCATTAACAATGGCTAATCCACCTATCTTACATATCCCTGGACACTATGGGACAATTTCTAAAAGTAGGGCCAATCCACCTGACCCGCACATCTTTGGGCAGAAACCAGAGCACCCAGCAGAAACCCATGCAGACACTGGAAGAATGTTCAAATTCCACACAGTCACCCAAGGCTGGAATTAAACCTGGGTCCCCAGCACTGGGAGGTAGCAGTGTTAACCAGTGTGCTACCATGTTGCCCCAAAGAGTATAGAAACACCTAAAAGATTTTAAAAAATGTAGTCATGAAGAGTTTTTAATTATTGCTGAAAAAAGGAAAACATAGCAAATAGGTGCATCAGCAGGGCATTTGGCCCTGTGAGCCTGCTCTACCATTCATTATGCTCATGACTGATTAGCCAACTCAAATCCTGTTTTTGCATTTCCCCCATATTTTTTGATCGCTTTAGCCCCATGTGCTTTATCCAACTCCTCCTTGTTTTGGCCTTGATTGCTTTCCTTTCTGTGGTAGTGAATTTTACAGGTTCGCCACTCCCTGAGTGAAGAAATTTCTCATCATCTCAGTTCTAAATAGTATACCTTGTATCCTCAGTCTGTTATCCCTTGTTCTGAACTCTTCCACCATCTAGAACATCCTGCGCCTACCCTGTCTAGTCCTGTTAGAATTTTGTATGCATCTATGAATTCACCCTCATTCTTCTGAATTCCAGTGAATATAATACTAATTGATTCAACGTCTCATCATTCATTAATCTGGTAAACCTTTGCTGCATTCCCTTTTATAGCACAAACATCTTTCCCCAGATAAAGAAGCCAAAACTGCACACAATACACTCAGTGTGGTCTTAACAAGACCTTTAACAACGGTAACAAGACATCCCTAGTCCTCTACTTGAATCTTCTCGCTATGAAGGCCAACATACCATTTGTCTTCTTTACCATGTGCTGCATCTGCATGCTTACTATGTACCTTCAGTAAATGGTGTACGAAGACAGCAGGGTCTCACTGCACATTCCCCTCTCTCAATTTATAGCCACAGATAATCTGACTTCCTGTTTGTGCCAAAGTGTATAACTCTATCTCCGCACCTCCTGTACAGCTGTAAGACTGTATTTTGCACTATGTTCTGCTACCCTGATGCACTTTGTATGGTACTGCCTGCCTGTATGGCATGCAAAACATCATTTTTCACTGTATCTCAGTATATGTGACAATAATAAATCAAACTCAAACCTCACATTTGCCCAGGTTATATTGCAACTGCCATGCATTTGCCCATTCACTCAGCTGTCCAAATCACATTGAAGCATTGCTGGATCCTTTTCAGAGTTCATCCTCCCGACTAGTCACTGCTTGCCATTTGGAAAAAGACTTGTTTATCCCTAAGTTTTGTTTTCTGTCTGCCAACCAGTTTTCTATCCATCTCAATACACTACCCCAACTCACATGTGCTTTAATTTTTCATGCTAACGTGTTACGTGGGACTTTTTGAAAAGCTTTCTGAAAGTCCAAATAAATCAAAAGAACTGGTTTCCCCCTTCAACAGTTCTACATCCTTGAAGAATTTCAATAGATTTATCAAGCGTAATTCTCTCATTTGTAAATTTATGATTCTGTCCGGTCCATCACTGTTTCTCAAGTGTTCTGTTATTAAATCTTCTATAATAGATTCTAGCATTTTCCCCACTACTGACGTCAAGCTGACCAGTCTATATTTTCCCAGTTTTCATTTGATGTTCCTTTGTAAATTGGAGGGATTACATCAGCTACCCTCCAATCTATGGGAACTGTTCCACAATGTATAAAATCTTTGAAGGTGACAGCCAATGCATCCCCTGTTTCTAGGTCACTACTTCAAGTACTAAGATTTATTGGCCTTCAACCCAATTTCCCTAACATCATTTTCCTACAAATACTGATTTCCTTCAGTTCATCCCTTTCACTGAACCCTATGTTCCCTAACATTTCTGATATGTTATGTGTCCTCTTATGACCACAAAACCAATGTATGTATTTAGGTGGTCAGTCATTTTTGTTCCCCATGGTTAAATCCCCTGTTTCTGACTGTAAAAGATCTACATTTGTCTTCACCAATCTGTTTCTCTTCGCAAACCTATAGAAACTATTAGTCATTTTTTTTTGTTCCCCACAGCATACTCTTGTAATCTTTCTTAAACAATCTCTTTGCCTTCTGTTGCTGAATTCTAAACTGATCCCATTCCTTAGGTCTTTTTTTTCTGGCTAATTTGTATGCCTCTTCCTTGGATCTAATACTAACCTCTAATTTTCCTTGTATGCCATTGTTTGGCCAACTTTCCCTAATTTACTTTTACACAAGACAGGAATGAACAATTATTGCAATTTACCAATTCATGTTCTGAATGCTTGACATTGTCTTTTCACTATCATTCCTTCAAGTAAGGCTTCCCATTGTTCATAGCCAACTCATGCCTCATGCCATTTGAATTCCTCTATTTAGAGTCAGAACCACGTTATGTCATTCTCCATTCTTCTCCAAGAATTCTATCACATTATGGTTGCTCATCTCTAACAGGCCTCACATCAACAGACCGCCAATTAGTCCTTTCTTAAAATGTAATATTAAGTGTAGGATGGCCTGTTCTCCAGTTGGTTCCTCAACGTATTGGCCCAGAAAGCCATCTAGTATTCACTCCTGGAAGTCATCTTCCACGATATTGTTACAGATTTGGTTTGCCCAACCTATACGCAGATTAAAGTCACTCATAATTACATATGTTCCTTTATTGCAGGCAACTCTAATTTCCTGTTTAATGTTTAGAGGTCTATATACAACCTTGATATGTTCTTAGCCCTTTGATAAGTCTCAGGTCTACCTAAACAGATTTCACATCATAAAAATTAAGATTGTTAATTCAATATTAACTTACTTCCTAACTCCACACATTCTGCTTTTAGGATCTCACCCTGTTTTATAAAATATTTATTCTACTAAAATGTACCATGATCACTAGCTGTCTCGCCTCCCCCTTCGAGAATGCCCTGTAATTGCACTGAGGCATTAATCCATCCTGGAGTCCCATTTATAGCTTATAGAGATGGCTGCCTGTTCACTTTACAATTGAATACCCTACAACTATTGCCTTCCCACACTTCTTTCTTCTCTGTGCAGCAGAGACAATCTTACTGCAACCATTTCAGCTGTTGCTGCTTTCCTGAAAGGCTATTCTCCTCAACAGCATCTGAAGTGGAAAATCTGTTCTGCAGGGGAATAGCATCAAGAGACTCCTGCACTGCCTTCCAAGTCCTCTTCCTCTATTTAATGGTCACCTATTCTCTTCTACCTGTGCTTAGCCTGTGGTGTGACCATCTCTCCCTATGTGCTATTCACGATACTCTCTGCCTTGCATATACTCCGCAATGTCCCCAGCAACTGAAGTTTGCACTTACCAGGACAAATACAAGAATGCTAAATTTCAAACAGTCAACTTTATAAACAATTTGTACTACAGGAGAAAAGATTGCGGATTGGCTAAGACAATGCCATGGGAAAAGCAACAAGGATCATAGACTCCCCAAGCTTCTGCATAATTTAAGCAAAGAATTGATTTTCAGATCGAAAGGTTATTTTTCAAACAGCATGGTAAAACACTGCAGTAAATAAAAACAATATGCTGGAAAAACTCAGCAGGTCTGGTGGCCTCTGTGAAGAGAGAGACAGAGCCCATTTCGAGTTCAGTCGACATTTCTTTGGAACTAAAAGGAGTTGGAACATTATAACACTAGTGTAGTGAAGAATATAAAATCGATCCCTAATGGTCGGTAATAAAACAATGGTTATTTTAATGTATTAGTGACTTAGATTTAGACGTACAAGGCATAATTTCAATGTGTAAAAGTGAAACAAATGTAGGAAAGAATATAGGAACATATTAACAGACTGGCAATATGAGCAGACACAGTGGATGAAAATTTAAACAGACAAGTATGAGGGGATTCATTTTAGAATTGTTGACTTTTAAGAGGTGAAGGAACAGATACCTGTTCGTATATAGAGTCACAGATGCCTACAGAACAAAAAGTGGCCCTTTGGCCCAACTTGTCCAAATGATCTCACACACATACACAAATCTTTGATATAGACTGTCAAAACAGCAAAAGATTTTTTGAGTTTATAATTAGAGGCAGAGAATACAAAACCAAGAAAGTTATGTTAAACCTTTATAAAACACTGGTGAGGTTTCAGCTGGAGCAATCTGTTGAATTCTAGGCACCACATTTTATCGAAAATGTACTCCTGCCAGGTTTTCACAGTCAAGATTCTCCAGAATGGTACTGGGAATGAGGGACTCCAGTCATGAATAGTGACTGCAGAAGTTGGGACTGTTAACATTAAAAGTAGAAAAGGCTAACAGCAGGTTTTAAGTGTTGAAAATCATTATGTTGTACCATTCTATGATTCCACAGATGTCAAACGTGAATGCCAAGTATAATCTTTACTCCCCAAGCAGTGCTTCAGAAATTCATCTTCCACTTCTGGGAAGCTTGGGTTCAGCAAGGAACATAATCAGCCAGGGATCTTGTTCCTAACCTTTAACTGAAGCACTCTGCTCTTAAAATATTCATTAAAGATGTTTGTACATTCCTCCTTCTCAAATATTTACCCCACTCCCTTTTCAATAATATTAGTGTCTACCTTAACAATTTCTCGTGGTGAATAAGTGTGCGGAGCTCATGAGTGTTTGTCACCTAGATGAAGTATATTTGCACAGGTGTTCCTCCCTTCCACTAACCAATCAGATCAAATTTTCCCTTCTCTAAAGATTCTCCCTCAAACGGACATCTTTCTCTTGTCTCTCTCATGCTCCCCCCTCTCCCACTTAAGCTCATTCTTGCATGAGATAACAACATAAGAAATAGAAGCATGAATAGGCCATACTGCTCAAGCCTGTTTCACATTCATATGGTCACAGGTGATCATCAACCTTAGCTCTACTTTCCTACTCACTCTCCATATTGCTCGATTCCTGTGACACAGAAATCTGTCTGTCTCGGTATTTTCAACAATGGACCATCCACTGGGATAAAGGAAACCATCCGATGAAAAAATTTCTCAACTCAATCCTAAACAATTGGTCCTTTATTCTGAGGCAATGCAACATATCATAGACTCCAGCCATTGGAAACAATCTCTTTGTCTACTCTTTTACCACATACTTACTTGACCATATCCAGACAAAACTGCTGACCACTTAACCTCACTTCCTGGTTCTCTTGTTAGCAGTTATTGTTATAGGTTTCTCTCTTAAGAAGTTATGCCTCTCTCATTTTAACCATTCTCACTGTCCTCAAAGACCAATGACAACACCAACATCTTGCATATCTCTGGTGATGTCTTGAATGTGCTGTCACGTCCCAAAGCCTTTCCCAGCTTTTTCAGAAATCCCACGTTTGCGTCCTCCCAATTGTGATTCCAACCTGCCACAGTACTGAAATGGCGCTCAACAAATGGCACCCGTGACTGTGACAAAGGTAAACTATTCCTCCTTGACCTTCTCATACTGTCTCCAGTCTCTGACAAGGATGAGTCTCTGACAAGGATGACCATGCCATCCTCCACCAAAGCCTCTTCACTTTCTTCCAGCTGGATTGAGTTATAAGAGTCATACAGCATGGAAACAGAGCCTTTAGTCTAACACATCCACACTGACCAGAAATCTGAATCTGAACTAGTCCCATTTGCCAGCATGTGGCCCATATCTCTCTAAATCCGTCCTAATCATATACCCATCCAGACATCTTTTAAATGTTGTAATTGTACCCACCTTCACCACTTCCTTTGGCAGCACATTCCAAATGTGCTCCACCCTCTGTATGAAAAAGTTATCCTTAAGGCCCTTTTTAAAATCTTTCCCCTCTCATCTTAAACCCATGGCCTCTGGTTTTGGACAGCCCACCTGAGGAAAAAAGACCCTGGCTATTCACCCTATCTCAACTCCTACACTCAATGTTCTGACCAATGAATAGACAGCTCTCGCTTGGCTGTATTTTTCCCCTTCCCAGAAGTGTTATCAAACAAAACTGTGCGACCTTCCCACTACCAAAATGCCATGAATTTTCTTTTGCATTTTTTTAAAAACACTGCTAACCAATACCAGTGTACACTCATGTAGCCAATTCAATATTTGCATGCAATTCCATTTTGTGGAATGCAAAACATCAAGTGAGGGGGGTGCACAGGGAGAGTGAGAAGGGACTGAATCAAAATGGAGTTAACGGGGGAAATAAAGCACTGTAACCCCTGCAGTGCCCATCTCTCTCTAAAGGCGAGAGCATTTATGGACAGCATGTGCACTTTCTCCAATGACCTCCGTTGGTTACATTCCTAATTGTCCAATCGTAGTCAGAGTAGCGGCATGGCCTTCTTTCTCAACAATACGTTAACAATATCCAATTCTGCCTTACCATCAAACTCCCAGGCTTTTCCACTGTTGCTTTACTGTCAGACCACTTATTTGACATCTAATTCTGGATAAGCAGATATTTCTTTCAGTTAAATATTGCAAAGTATGAAGCCATTGTCTTCTGTCTCCATTTTAAACTCCATTCACCAGTCACCATTTCCATTACTCTTCCTAGCAACTATCTGAGATTAAACCAGACTGTTTGCAACCTCTATATTATATTTGACCCGGAGATCAGCTACTGACTATATGTGTGCGCTATCACTAAGACTGCATATTTACACTGCGATAATATTATCTGATTTCATCTGCTCTTTCAATATGCATCCGTGATTTTGTAACCTCTCACCTTTGACTATCCTACACACTCTTGGCTAGTCTTCCTTGATGCCATCTAAAACTCTTTGGCATGAGTAAGAACATGAACAATACTCTGAGACATCGTGATTTTCAAACACATTCGTTTTCTCAAAGCCCTCTATACCTCCGAAATTTTTGCAAGCCCCACAGAGCTCTCGTGACACCTGTGTTGAACTAATTCTGGCCCCTTGAGCACCCCTAATTTCATTTGCTCTTCCACTGATGGTGATGTTTTCAGTTACCTAGGCCCTAAAATCTGGTTTCCTCCAACTCTCCTGTTGAATTCTTAGATATTACTTAAAAATCTGGTTCTTTGACCTCGCCCTTTTTAAACTAACATCTCCTCATGTGACTGTCTTGTTTTATAATGCACTTGATAAGCATCTTTGGACGTGTCATTAAAGGCCATTCATAAAGAAAAGTAGGCTTGGTTGTGTGGTGAAACACCCAAAGAATATTCAAGGACATTCTTCCTTCCTCCTTCGGTTGGTTTCTGGAGGTCACCACTGACCACCAGAAATTATTTCATTACATTGATATTTATAAGTTGAAATGTGGCCCATCTACCTGCCCTGTCGTTGGCCATGTGGCTTGGAGTAGGAGCAAAATTCTATTTTGTTTCTAGCTATGCCTAAGAAATTCAAATTCAGAAACATAATTTCAGGGTGTAGAAACTACCTGCGTAATTTCTAACATTTCTTGCATTGTGAATCATCTTTTTGCAACTTCACTAAAATGTAAGTAATAAAAGTTAAGCTACGTACCTTCAGTATTGTCTCCAGCACATAATTCTGCAGCTCCATATTATGTATTCGAATGGAGCCTCCTCCTATTTCATTGCCGTTTAACACCAAGTCATAATGTTGACTCCTCACCTAAAGAAAACTCACAGAAGTCCAAATAAGAAAAGATCCCTCTACAATGATCATCAGGTACTCATCCACATGGTTCTTAAGAGCACCGACAAACATTTTACGTAAAACACAAGATCAGGCCATTTGGCTCAACCATGCCAGGAATTATGTTCTAACCCTCTTCCAATGCTGTTTTTCACCAAACTAGAGCAAATTTGTTAGAGAGCAACATTTATTCCTCAAGTTGACGGTTTGGCACGGACCCAATCTTGCAGATTGACTGAGACAGTTACAAGTTGAACAAGACCTATCCCAGTCCTGATTTTTTTTTCCCCACAAACTGTGAAGGCTTTGGGTTCTCACAGCAATACAGGCACCAAAAATTACCACTTAGCCTTGTGAAATCATGAGCTGAAATGGATATTTAAGAGAACCTGTATTCATCTTGAAAATGGATAATGCATCTTTTAAATTACAAAAAAATTAACTCAAAAATATTAGTGATGAAGATTGTACAGTTCAGTGAAAGATTCTGTCTTTGTATCTTACCTTGTTAGGCTCTGTGTAGATGAGATGGATATCATCTGGATGTGGGGCTGTAAAGGGGTGGTGAGCTGATTCAAACTCTTCAGGGCTGCTTTCTTTTGGTAGAAACAGTGGGAAATCAATGATCCAGAGGAAATTGAATATACTTGGATCTCTGAGGGTGACACCCTTAGATTCCAGAATATCTGCACACTCCAGCCGCAATTTCCCTAATGCAACATTCTGTGACCGGTTTTAAAAAAAAAATGCATGACTAAGAGTGATTGGTAAGTTTGTTCCTATAAAAATCAATCACTGCACAAGATGTAGAGGCATAAAAAAAATCAATCAATCAATCAATCAATCAGCCTGAAACTGATTATGTTAGAAGCATAGGCGAGAATCTGATACTTCACATTTGGACATTGGAAGCTCAAAAAGGTGTTACCAATAGAATTATCTCTGAGGAAAACTACTGTAGCAATATTGGTTCTTCCAGCTACCTATCCACAGAGTCACAACTGTACAATTTCTTACCAAACAAACCATAGTGAAAAGCATGCTCTATATTAAGCTAATAACTAGCCAAAGTTAGTCATACTTGATTTATATTTAACTAATCTATGCTAGCATCCCTTGATTTAAGCCATGCCTTTCTAAACAAGTATTTGTGCTATTCCTAACAAAGGTTACCAGTAACTTACGCAAGTAAAATACTTACTGCCTTTGTCCGATCCCCTGCTGCAAGAATCAGCACATCACCTTTTTGGATATTTGTCAAGTGACACAGTTGAGATTTTTCCATATCTGTAAGGAATTTTGAAACTGCAGATTTCCACGTGCCATCAGGTTGCAGCATAACAAACGTTAAATCCTGTTGGCAGAGACCAATTGGTAAGGAATATCGTCAATTTCAATGGAGATTCACTGCTTTTCTTTCCAGTTAGGTTTCTCTCATGACAGCACGGCTGAGAGGAATGGATTATCAAATCTTTGGGGCTCTGCACTGTGAATGACATCCTGTAAGGATGGCAAAACAGGTGACTCGATAAACACAAAGAATTTGGCTCTACTACACAGCAACACGAGATTCAAAGTTGGTACTCACTATATACGGAAGATCAGCTATTAACTCATTCAATCACTCTATGATGCAATAAGTTGGAGCTGCACTCTAAACCCCTAGACATATCTTTAGGTTCACCCATAGATGCTCACTATGCTTTATCGTCCTGTATATGTCATATGCAAACTTTGGATCAATTACTTGATGCCTATACTGAAATCATTTATATAGAAAAAAAAATGCCTCTCTGTGCATTGATCAATATCGTCAATCTGCTTATAACTTTGTGGCCTTCTGTCTCTAAGTTATTCCAAAAAACAACAATTACATCTTTTATCATTTTTATTCTAAAACTCTTCAAAATGGCACTAGATTGTTGCAATTACTGAAGTTTTTCACCGTAAAATGTAAGTGACAAAATAAAATCAAAGATGTGGCTACATTCCGTTATTCAATGTGTTTCAGTTCTCTATGCATGCTCAAACACCAGAAAATCCATACATGCACGTTGCACCAATACAAACAATGTAAACTAACTTTGCCTTGGTCATAATGCAAACTCCTCAAGAAAGGAGGTGTCTACAGGCAGAAATTCCTTAAACATGTGCTCAAAATGAAGTCAGCAGTCTTACTGAACGATGGGATAGGCAAAGGCTAATTTTAAATGACAAAGACTCATACAAACAAAAACATTTACTAGAAGGTTGTTGACTTGCTTTTGTTCAGATGTTTTATCACCATTCGAAGTCACATCATCAGTGAGGCCTCCAGTGAACCGATGATGTTCTACTCCACTTGGAATTTGTACTGTCTGTTCTTTTATGGTGAGTGGTGTCATTTATGGTTTTCTTCTGCGGGATCCAATTCTGTGTGAGTTTGTTGATTGCATTGGGGTTGAGAACCATACCTCTAGGGATTCCCACGTGTGTCTGTTTTTCACTGGGGCTACTATGGTTACATTGTCCGTGTTAAACTGATGAGCTTTGTTGTTCGAGTATCCCGATATTAAAGGAAAGTTTGTCATGTATTCTGATGACTAGTTTCCTTTCTGTCTGTCAGGTGTCGTGCTTGTGGCAGTCGTTGCATGGTATTTTGTAAACTACGTTGGTTCTGCATGTTGTAGGAATGGGGTCTTTAATCCTCGTGAGCGCTTGTCGTAGAGTGGCTGTAAGCTTTTGTACTACCATAATTCCAAGTGGTCTTAGGAGTCTCGTTGTCAGTTCTGATGAGCTCTTGATGTAGGGCAGTGTGGCCATTGTGTTAGTGTGTACTGTGTCCTCTTGTTGTTGTCTATTTAGTAGGCTCCCCAGGATGAAGTTGTGGGGATATCGTTCATAGTGAAGACTTTTATATAGGTGCTCTTCCTCTTTCCTGTATGGTTCTGGCAGTGAGTGGTGGCCCATTTAAATAATGTCCTAATACAGCTTTGTTTGTGGATGTTGGGGTGGTTGCTGTGGAAGTTGAGGATTTGTTCAGTGTGGGTTGCTTTCCTGTATACTGAGGTCTGGAACTCCCTCTTAGTCACGCGTTCAACTTTGACATCCAGAAATGGGAGCTGATCGTTGTTTCCTTTTCTCTGGTGAATTTAATCCCAGCATATACATTGTTGATGGGGTCACCCATCTCAGGACTCATCGCAAAGACAGTCATGCAAAGACTAGAACACACTACCCTCCCCCACATTCAACCTAAACTGTAGACCCGGTATGTGGACAACACATTTGTCATTATTAAACGCATCAAACTAGAAGAGACCCACCACTTTATCGACCATGTATTCGCTGGGATTAAATTAAAGAGAGAAGAAAAAAAAACAATAACAATCAGCTTCTATTTCTGGACGTCAGAGTTGAAAGGTATGACCAATGGGGAGTTCCAAACCTCAGTATGCAGAAACGCAACCCACACTGAACTCAATGTCCATTAGAAAAGTATTAGGACACTATTTAAATGGGCCACCACTCACTGCCAGAACTACACAGGAAAGAGGAAGTCTTCGCTATGAACGATATCCCCGCAACTTCATCTGGGGGAGCCTAAATTGACAACAAGAGGACATAGTACACCCTTACACACTGGCCACACAGCCCTACATCAAGAACATATCAGAACTGACAAAGAGACTCCTAAGAACACTTGGAATCATGGTTATACACAAGCCTACAGTCACTTTACGACAAACACTCACAAGGATTAAAGACCCCATGCCCACAACATGCAGAACCAACGTAGTTTACAAAATACTATAAAATGACTGCCACAAACATTACACCAGACAGACGGCAAGGCAACCAGCTATCAGAATACACGAGCATCAGCTAGCGGCAAAACAACATGACAAACTTTCCTTAATGTCAATGTACCCGGACAATGAAGGCCATCAGTTTAACTGGGACAATGTAACCATTGTAGCCCAAGTGAAAAATAAGACACGCACAGGAATTCCTCAAGGCATGGTTCTCAACCCATATTGCAATTAACAAACATACAGAATTGGACGCCATGTACAAACTCATACAAGTCAAAACCGGAAATAACACAACTCACCATAATGGACCAGACAGTATAAATTCTATGCAGAGTAGAATAAGATTGTTTCATCGGAGGCTCCACTGATGATGTCACCTGGCATGGTGACTAAACGTGTGAACAAAAACAAGCCAGCTTGGCAAGCAAGTCAACAATCTCAACTTAATCAGAGCTACAAATCTTTGCTAAAACTTTAAAAATTTACCAGAAATAAGCCAGCAACACCAAGGACTGGAGATAGTTCATTAAGGGGGACATACAGTGTCCTGCAAAACTCAATCCATGTTGAATCCTTTTTAAAAAAAGCAAAGAACTAGAAACAGGTGACAAGGAATATCAAAGTCCTGGTGTTTTACTCATTGGGAGGTCAAGAACACCAGAAAGCTTGAAGTCTACCAACACTCAAGAGAACTGAGATAATGGGAACTGCAAATGCTGGAGAATCTAAGATAACAAAGTGTGTAGTTGGAAGAACACAGCAGGCCAAGCAGCATCTCAGGAACACAAAAGCTGACGTTTCGGGCCTAGACCCTTCACCAGACAGAGGGATGCAGAGAGGGTTCAGAAACAAATAGGGAGAGAGGGAAAGGTGGATCGAAGATGGATAGAGGAGAAGATAGGTGGAGAGGAGAGTATAGGTGGGGAGGTGGGGAGGGGATAGGTCAGTCCGGGGAGGACGGACAGGTCAAGGAGGCGGGATGAGATTGGTAGGTGGAAAATGGAGGTGCGGCTTGAGGTGGGAGGAGGGGATAGGTGAGAGGAAGAACAGGTTAGGGAGGCGGGGACGAACTGGGCTGGTTTTGTGACACAGTGGGGGGAGGGGACGAGCTGGGCTGGTTTTGGGATGCAGTGGGGGAGGGGGAGATTTTGAAGCTTGTGAAGTCCACATTGATACCATTGGGCTGCAGGGTTCCCAAGCGGAATATGAGTTGCTGTCCCTGCAACCTTCAGGTGGCATCACTGTGGCACTGCAGGAGGCCCATGATGGACATGTCGTCTAAGGAATTGCAGGGGGAGTTAAAATGGTTCGCAACTGGGAGGTGCAGTTGTTTACTGTGAACCGAGCAGAGGTGTTCTGCAGAGCAGTCCCCAAACCTCCGCTTGGTTTCCCCAATGTAGAGGGAGCCACACCGGGTGCAATGGATACAGTATACCACATTGGCAGATGTGCAGGTGAACAATTGCTTAAGTTTTCATACAGTTTAAATGAATTACCAGTCTTTTTGACATGAAAGAAAAAATATAAGAAATGAAGTATATCATTCAGAACTCTATGGGCTGGAATTAACACTCCTCTACCTGACGTGATTGAAGGCAGTTGGCAGAGCCACGTAAAATCCAGAGGCTAGCCTTCCTGCTCCCTATCTGTCCTTAGACCTATTGAGATCCTTAAAACGTTTTCTTTATTCTTTCACAGGAAGTCGGAATCACTTGCGAGACCTATATTTGTTGCCCATTTGTCATTGCCACTGAGCGGAGTGCCTTTCTTGGGCACTTCAGAGGGAAGCTAACAGTCAACCACATTGCTATAGGTCTGGAGTTACAGTCATAGAAAAATGCACTTCAGCCCACCATGGCTATGCCAACCATTGAACACCAAACTACACTATTATATTTACCTACATTTGCCTACAATGTTTAAGTATGTATCCATATGCTTGAATTCCTGCATCCACCACCCTCTCAGGCAGAATGTTCCCTATTACTACCAGCCTCTGGATGATTTTTTTTCTCCGATCTCCTCTAAACCACTTGTGACTCACCTTTAAACTTAAGGCCTCTGGTCTCAGATATGTCTACCATAGGAAGAGATTTTCACAATCTATTGTGTCTGTACATCTCTTAATTCCACGTATCTCATGAAGAAGTGCAACGTGGATGTTGCAGCTACTCCTGGGATTGCAGGCTTAGTTAAAGATTTTATTCTCATTTTTGAACAGTTAGTATAGTTATTATATTTTACTAATAAGATTTTTATTCATTTTGCTATATCAACATTAAATCCCCTCCTCCCACCTCAAGCGGCACCCCCATTTCCTACCTACAAACCTCGTCCCGCCCTCCTTGACCTGTCCATCCTCCCTGGACTGACCTATCCCCTCCCCACCTCCCTACCTACGTGCACCTCTACTGGCTCCATTCCCACCTCTTTAACTTGTATGTCTCCTCTCCACCTATCTTCTCCTCTATCCATCTTGGATCCACCTACCCCTCTCTCCCTATTTATTTCAGAGCGTTCTCCCCCTCCCCCTTTTCTGAAGGAGGGTCTAGGTCCGAAACGTCAGCTTTTGTGCTCCTAAGATGCTGTTTGGCCTGCTGTATTCATCCAGGTCCACACTTGGTTATCAAAAAAATTTGCTTTGTTTTTAAACTGACCTTTCTTTTTAAAAAAAAACAAGCTTTTAAGCATCCACAGGGAATGACTGAGTTTTTTTAAATTCCATATTTCAAAGTTAAAGTCAACATGTATTTTAAGAGGTTTTTTCACACTGCAGAGGTTTTTAAGAGGTTTCTTTATAATGTTGCAAAGGTTTTTGTTTGACAAACCAAAGTTTTTTTTAAACATAAGGAGTTGTGTTTTTGTTTCAGCGAGTCCTACACATGATCAACTTTGGAGAAGATGTATTTTCTTTGAGGAATTAATTGAAGAGGAATTATTTTTTATTCAGTCAATTGGCTAAATAGTGGATTTTATTTAACTTTTATATGTTTGATGTATATATTTTAATTATTTCCATTTTAACATTATTTTCTATAGGTAATGCAAGTTTCTTTTATATATAAAAGGTGCTATCAAATTTTTTTTAGGTGATTTTTTTAAAGGGCATATATGAAGTACACAACCAAGATGGGTTGTAGATTTTAATAAGTTATTACTCAGCAGGATCAGTCAGATAGATGGGTAACCGTCAGGAAAGATAAGATTGTTCAACAGTCTCTGGTGGCTATTCCTCTATCAAATAGATATTCAGTTTTTGGAACTGTAAAGTGGGATAGTCCCTCTGAAGAAAATGGAAGGGAATGTCAGTTATTGGACACTTGGAATGATTCTTATGTTAGGCAGCTTTTGACTAGACTTAATAGAATTATTGTTATAGGGAACTTTCCTGTTTGTGGCACAGACAGGAGATTCTGCGGCAGTGGGCGTAAATTTAGGACAGTTTATTGTTTTCCTGGTGCCAGGATTAAGGACACCTCTAAATGTTTCAGGCATACTGTTAAAGGTGAGATTGAAAGGCCAGAAATTATTGTACACTTTGGTAGGCATGACATTTATTAGGAAAAATATGAAAACAATACAGAGGGAATTCAAGAGGTTAGGCAGCAGATTAAAAAATAGAACCTTGAAAGTAGTGATTTCCGGTTTACTCCCAACACCAAACTCAAATGAGGGAAAGAACAAAAAGGCGAAGAGAGATAAATCAATCGCTGAAGAGATGGTATACTGTTCAGGGATTCTGGACAATTGGAATGTCTTTTGTGACGGAACAGACCTGCTCAAAAATGATAGGTCTAACCTAAAACTGGAAAGGGACCAATATCTTAGCAGGGAGATTTGCTCATTCCATTAAAAGAGACATTAGTCTGATAGCAAGGGGGAGTGGAGGAATTCTAAGTAAAAGTATAAACAGAAGAATTGATGGGGAAGGTGCTGAATGTGACGACAGCACGTCAATGACTAAAGAAAGACGAGAGAGTCAGAGCATGTTGTCACTGAAAAACTAAACGGTTTTTATTTCAATGGAAGGGGTCTTACAGATAAGGCTGATGAACACACAGCATGTTCAAGACATAGGATTGGGACATCATAGCTATTACAGAAACTCAGCTGAGAGATGGACAGAAAATGGCAGCTCAATGTTCCAGATTTTAGATGCTATAGGAAGGATAGGAAAGGAGACAAGAAAGGATGTGGTGCGGTATTTTTGATTACAAAATACATGACAGCTGTGACTAGGAAAGATATTTTCAGCAAAAATATTTGGGTAGAAATTACAAATATGAAAGGAAAGATCACTTTGATGGAATTGCACTATAAGCTCCCCAATAGTGAGAGGGAAATTGTGAAACAAATATGTAGGGAGATCACAGATATATGCAAGAACAATAAGGTTGTAATAATAGGGGATTTTAATTTTCTTAACACTGGCTGGGGCTACAATAGCATTAAAGGTTTGAATGGTGAATTTGTTAAATGTATTCAAGAAAATGTTCTTTATCCACATGTGGATACTCCTACTACAGATGGAGCAAAACTAGACCTTCTGGGTAAAAAGGCAGGGGAGGTGATTTAAGTAAAAGTGGGGAAACACTTTGGGCCTAGTGATCATAATTCTATTAGTTTCAAAATAACTATGGAGAAAGATAAACCTTCCATAAAAGTTAAAGTTTTTAATAGGAGTCAGGCAAATTTTAAGGTTATGAGACAAGAACTTTCAGAAGTTGATTGGAGTAGATTGTTTACAGGTTAAAGGACGTCTGACAAATGGGAGGCATTCAAGAGCGTGATTTTGAGAGTTCAGATGGATTTCGTTCCTGTTTAGGGGAAGGGTAAGGTTGGTAAGATTAAGGAACAATGAATGAATAAAGATATTGAGGTTGTAGTCGAGAATAAAAGAGAACGTTATTTTAGATATAGACAACTTGGTTCAATTGAATCTCTTAATCAACGTAAAGAGAGTAGAGGCATTCTTAAGAGAGAAATCAGGAAAGCCCTGAGGGGATATGAAATAGCATTGACAGAAAAGGCCAAAGAGATTTGACAAATACATTAAGAGCAACAGGGTAACTAGAGAGGGAGTAGGGCCTCTTAAAGATCAAGGAGGTTGTGTTTGTGTTGATCTCCAGGAGATGCAAGAAATACTAAATGAATCTCAGTTTTGACAGTAGAGAAAGAAATGAAGTCTAGAGAATGCACAGAAATACTCTTTGATGTTTCAAAAACAGGTCACATTACAGAATAGGAAGTTCAAGAGGTCTTAGACAATATCGAGGTGGATAAAATCTTGAGACCTGATCTAATGTATCCCAGGACATTGTGACAAGTAAGGGAGGAAACTGGGGGACCTGTTGCAAGAATATTTGCATCATCTATTATTTTAGCTGAGGTGCCTGATATTATACATTTGTTTAAGAAAGGTTGTAAGGAGAAACTGGGGAACTTTGGACCTTTTGAGTCTGACTTCGGTTATGGGTAAATTGTTGGAGGTGATTATAAAAGATAGGAATTATGGACATTTAGAGAGGCAGAAATTGATTAGGGATAGTCACCATAATTTTAAGCAAGGAAAGTAATGTCTCACAAACTTGATTGTGTTTTTTTGAGGAAGTTACCAGAAATATTCATGATGACAGAGCAGTAGTCATTGTATATTTGGATTTTAGTAAAGCTTTTGGCAAGGTTCCACATTGTGGATTAAATAGTAAAGTTAGATCACATGGGATTCAGGGTGAGCTTGCCAATGGAATATAATATGTTTTAACGGCAGGAGAGAGAGTAATGGTGGAGGGATGCTTTATGGACTGGATGAGACTATAGAAGGCATGGATAGTAAGTTTGCGGATGACACTGGAATTGATGATGTAGTAGACAGTGAAGAAGGTTTCCTAAGATTACAGGGGGATCTTGATCAAATGGGTGGAAAAATGGCAGATAGAGTTCAATTTGGATAAATGCAAGATATTGCATTTTGGTACAACAAACAAGAGTAGGGCTTATACAATTAATGGTAGGGCCGTGGGTAGTGTTGTAGAACAGGGGGACTGAGGGGTGCAGGTACATAATTCTTTGAAGTTTGAGACAGGGTGGTTAAAAAGGCATTTGGCACATTTGCCTTCATTGCTCAGTTCTTTGAATATAGGAGTTGGCACAATATGTTGAGGTTGTACAGGACATTGGTGAGGCCTCTTCTGGAATACTGTGTCCAGTTCTGGTCACCCAGTTATAGGATGGATATTATCAAGCAGCAGAGGGTTCAGAAGAGATTTACGAGGATGTTGGCAGGTATTGAAGGCTTGAGTTACACTGGAGCGCAGGAGGTTGAGAGGCGACCTGATAGAAGTTTGTAAAATAATGAGGTTTAGATGGAGTTAGTGGCAGTTGTTTTTTTCCCTAGGATAGGGGATTTCAAGACGGGGGGGGGGGGGGGGCACATTTTTAATGTGAGAGGAGAGAGATTAAAAAAATTGCCTCTTTTTTTACACGGGGTGGTTCACGTGTGAAATGAACTTCTTGAGGAAGTGTGGGAGATGGGTAAAATTACAACATTTAAAAGACATTTGGATAAATAAATAATTAGATTCGGTTTGGAGGGATATGATGCAGGAGCAGGCAGGTGGGACTAGTTTATTATGGAATTATACTTGGCGTGAACTGGTTGAACTGAAGGGTCTATTTCCACACTGTATGACTCTATGACTCTAAGCTCCCCCTAAGCCTTCCCTGCTCCAAGGAAAACAAACCCAACCTGTCCAGTCTCTCCTCATACCTGAGACTTGTCATCCCAAGCTAGAACATGGTGCATCTCCTCTACACCCTCTCCAGTACAATCAGAGCGTTCCTATTGCGTGGCAACCAGAACTGCATTCAGTACTCCATCTGTGGCCGAACAAATGTTTTATACAGTTGTAACAAGACTTTCTTGCTCCAATACTCTATGCACCGACAATAAGAAGGCAAACATCCTTCTTCACCACCCTGTCGACCTGTACTGACACCTTTAGCAATCTGTGGACTTGTACGCCAAAGTCCTTACGTTCCTCAGTACTCCTTTGGGACTTAGCATTCATTGTGTATCTCATTTCCTTATTAGAGTTCCTAAATTGCATCACCTCACACTTATTGGAATTAAACTCCATATGCCATTGCTTTGCCCAATTTAACACCTGAACAATATCAGGCTGTAGTCTGGGACCATCCTCGTCACTATCAACAACACCACCGATTTTTGTGTCATCCACAAACTTACTAATTATACCTTTTGTATTCACATCTATGTTGTTAATGTACATAACAAATGATAAGGGTTTTCAGCACTGATCCCTGTGGTCCACCACTGACCACAGACTTCCAATCACAAAAACAACTTTTCACCTATTTGTAAGCAATTTTGGATCCAGTTTACCAACTTGCTGAGGATCCCATGGACTCTTGCCTTTTGGACCAGCCTTTTATGTGGGACCTCGTCAAATCAACATTTAGTCAATTTTTCAAACAACTCAAATTAGTCAGACAGGATCTCACTCTTAGATCTATGCTGAATATCCCTGATCAATCCCTGTCTTTCCGGGTACTGATTAATCGTGTGCTTCAGCACTTTTTTCCAATAATGTCCCTACCACTGACATCAGACGAACTGGTCTGTAATCACCTGGCTTATCTCTGCAGCCCTTCTTGAATAAAGGTATCAGATTTGCTGCCCTCCAGTCATCTGTTACTTCACCTGTGGCAGTGAAGTATTAAATATATCCGCCAAGACCCCAGCATTCTCCTCTTTTGAGTCCCATAGCTGCCTAGGATGCATCTCATCAGCCCTGGGGATTTATCATCTTTAAGCCCACTAAAACATCTAATACCTCCTCCTTATTAATCTTAAAGCATTTGAAAATCTCACCATCCCAACTAAAATCTCTGGCAAAAATGTTTTTCTCCTTTGTGAATACAACTGAGAAGTACTTATGAAAGACCTCACTGACTCCATGGACAGGTTGATCCTTAGGTCTCAAATAGATCCCACTCTCTCCTGGTAATCCTCTTAATCTAAAATACTTACAAAAAGCTGTAGGGTTTACCTTGATCCCATCTACCAAAGATATTTCATTGCAACTCTTTGTTCTCTCCCCACTCTATATACTTCTGAAGGGCCTCCTCTATTTTTAATGTGCTATACCTGGCATTGGCTTCCTTTTATCCTATATCAAACTCTCAATATCCCTTGGCATCCAAGGTTCACCAGACTTGCTGCTCTTCACTCTTTGGAGGAACATGTTGGCCCTGAATTACTACTGTACTTATTTCCAAAGATTCCAATGTAAGCAATCCCAGACAAGGGTGATTGATTATCTTCCCTACAAGGGCATTTGTAAACCAGACAGGTCTTTTCAACATTGACGGTAGTCATGGTCACCATAATTGAGATGAGCTTAGTATTTCAGATGTATTCATTAAGAGCTGCCATGTAAAGATTTGAGTTCATCTCCTTAGAGGATTACTCTGACCTCTCAATCACAAGTACAATGATATGAACACTAGCTTTTATCCCTACCTTGCCGAGCATTCCCAGCTTCTTGAACCTGGTTCTTGCACTCGCCTGGGACATAGGGTTGAGCTTTTCAGTGCGGTGCAACTGCCTTTATTTAACTACAGAACCACCTGTCATCAATTGGCTGGCTAGTCTCTAAAAGGAGAACATCCCCTGAAGGTGCAGAGGTCTTGCATTAAAGCAAAAACATTCTTCCCCTTAAGCTTGTGGGTTGGTACTCTTTCCTTCTCCCACCTCCCAAAAAAGTGACGTGAGGGGAAACACAGAGAGGCAGACAGAACCTTAGCATCCCTAAAATCCAGGCCCATGTTCCTTTGTTTCATTTGCCTTGATGCCTTTATAAAATCAAAAATCTCATTGGCGTTGAAAAGGTATTATTATTTTAACTATCCTGGTGTGAATAAATGTATTGTCTTTGCACTTTGAAATAGCTGATCTTGAATTATACATTACGTATTTCCGCCAGAGGAAATAGTTCATCTGTGTCTACTCCAATGCTTTCCTTTATTATTTTAAAGTTTAATTAAATCTTTAATTAGATCACCCTAGAATCTTTTAAGTCAATACAAAACAATGTCATTCATCCCATCTTTAAACTGTAACCTCCTAATGCAAAATATCATTTTGGCAAGCCTAAACTGTACCAATAAATGTTCAGAGCTGTGACTAATTAATCACAGTACTCTAGAGGAGGTTTAACAACTGCCCTGTGCAGCTGAAGCATTAATTTCTCACTTTTCCATTCCAGTTCTTTCAGATAAATAAACAATAGGCATGCATCCTTTCCTCTTCATTCTCCATTTTGCTTACCAACACTGAATTACTGTGAAAGAGCTAAACTACCTTTGTAACCTCTCCTTTAGCCAAATGACCACATGGTTTAATCACTTGCACAGTTTTTGACTGCTGCTAACTTTGATTCTAAAATTAATAAAATAATTAAGAAGTTTGTCCCTTAACTGTCTCACAGTTTTAGATCACTGGCATTAAAGAGTTAATTAACTGATTTAGTGATTCCAATGGCAGGAAGCCAACAGTGTAAATGGTTAGCTGAACAACTGGTGAAAGAAAATGGTCTAGAATGGCATAAAACAGAACACGCAAATAGTTTATGTTAGAAATTATGCTCCAGTTGACTCTCATCTAACTCTTATCAACATAACTCACATTTATTTCTTCCTTACCAACTTATATAGATTCCCTTAGCATACCTATAACAATCATATGAGCTGCTTCCTCTGAGTGAGTTCCACATTTTCACCACTGCCTAAGTAAAAAGTTTTTTCTGAACTTCCTATCTCACATTAATGGCTGTTAGTTTTGCACTTTACCATGACCGGAAACAGTCTCTCTGTATGAAAAACTTTTATTATTTTGAATGCTTTTTCAGTCATTCCTCAGCCTTTTCTTTCCAAGCAAAAAAAAACAGAACCAGTACGTTCACGTTCTAAAAGGAATTTCTAGTATCGTCCTTGGAAATTTTTTTTGTACCCTCTCTAGTACTTCTACATCCTTTTTCTTAGTAAGGCAAATCAGAACTGAATAGTTCTAGTGCGATCTAACTCAGGCGTGATACAGGTTTACCAAAAATGCTAGAGTCTGGTTTGCTCTTATAATGGTCTGAGTAATGAGTTCCTAATTTCAGTGCCATACTTGTATTCTCAGATCCTTTTGTTCCTCATCTATCTCATTTAAATTATTTTGCACTTTGTGATCTCCCTACTCTACTTATCGCTGTACCTTTCAGATATCTATGACTAAAAGTAATTAATTGATTATATGCACATTTCTGGGGAGGTCACTGGGAAATGTTACACACGGCACTACTCTGACATCATCTAAGGCATGGCGTGCATTAATTTAGCCACCTCTCCGGGAAAGCCTTCTTTATTCTCACAGCCTGTCCCATGAATGCCTAACAAAGTTGAATTATGCCATCTGAATTGTCAGATCATTTTTTTGTATAATTATCCACTCAAGGAATTTACTGTAATCAAAGAGTTCAGCTGATTTGATTTAAGATTGGGAGTTTGAACTTCCAGTGTTTTGAATTGGAACTGTTGCTCAGTTCCATTCCTGAGACAGTATAGGCTCTGGTCTGGAAGGTAGCAAACATCATGAAGTAGTATGAGTAATTAGATTGATGAACTGTAGAAAAGCATTACATCCTGATTGCTTTCATCCCTGGATTTTACTTAAAGACTAACTGGTGTCAACACAGTTACTCCTGATCTGGGAAAAGGAAAAGCCTCCAGGTATCAAGATAAATGCATTTCTTTTGTTCACTATCTTACCTGATTAAACTGAAATTTTGCCAACTGAGTGAGGTATTCAAAATCCCTCTTTTTAAAATGTTTCTGAAAGTAAAGAATGGAAATATTTTAATATTATAGAGATGTACAGCACAGAAAAATGAGTTTCAGCCTATTGCATCTGCACCAGTCTTGGATGTTTTGGTATCGCAAGTACATATTCGCAAATGTCTGCCTCCACCACGCTTACAGGTAGTGGGTTCCAGCTTCCTACCACACCCTCAGTGAAAATGTTTTTCCGTACTTCTCCTCTAAATCTTTTGACCCTTATCTTAAATCTACGCCCCTGGTCACTGATTTCTGTATTAAGGGAAGAGAGCTTTTTCCTGTCTATCCTATCTATGACTCACATAATCTTATACATCTCAATTACATGCCCTCTTAATCTCATCTTCTTTAAGGAGAACAATCACATTCTGTCTGATCTCCCTTCATAACTGAAATTCTGCAGCCCAGACAACATCCTAGAAAATCTCCTCTGCACCCGCTCCAGTGCTATCACATTCCTTATATAATGTAGATTCTAGAACTGCGCACGCACAATATTCTAGCTGTGGCCTAATGAAGTCTTATACCGTTCCAGCATAACCCCCCTTATGTTAAACTCTATGCCTCAGCTAATAAAGGCAAGCATACCATATGCTTTCTTAATCCACTTTATCCACTTGTCCTGATAACTTAAGGGACCGGTGTACATGCACAACAAGACCCTTGTGATTCTCAATGCTTCCCAAGGTTCTACAGCTGATCATGTATTCCCTTGCCTGGTTTGTCTTACCCAAATATATCAACTCATTTATCCAACTGAATTTCATTTACCACTCATCAGCCCATCTGACCAGCCTGTCTATATCCTACTGAACAAATTGAAGGCTGTCCTCCTCACTACTTACCACCCCACAGAGATCAAAATATAGTTGTGAGAAATCATGTACTGAATGTTATGGAGCAATGATTTTTTTTCCACTAAATTAGGCACTGGACATTATGTCACACAGCCTTTGAGCTAATCTTCATTTGGTTACACTTACCACTCCATCAGCAACTACGATCATCTGAATGACACCATGTGGACAGGATAATGCATTACGCAAGAAGGAAATATCTGTATTTCTGAACACTTCACTAACATCAACGATCTGTTTATTTTTACAAATATAGGTTAGAAGAGCAGTGAACAGTACAAAAGGATTTTCAAACTTCTTTAATGTTTACCTAGAATAGTTCAAACACAAATCAGAAAAGATTTCACAGAATCAAGATTTTCTATTTTCCTCCAGATCAACTGGTATTTGTGTTATTTTGTATAAGAGATTTAAAAAACCTGGTCACGATAAACCCAACCATCAACAATGTAGTGCAATTGATTATAAATACAGTACTTTTTAAATTGCTCTGTATTTCGGACTGTGAACTGAAATAGGCTAAGAACTGTTTTAGAAGTCAAGAACTGCTGCATTCTTAAAAAAAAGTTATCTGACAATCATTGCAAGTGCTGTTTAAATATCTGTTCATTCAAGCAGTGGGGAAAGCCAGTTACAGACAAACCGGAGCCAGGCGTACATGCATGAATGGAGAATTGAGTGTCAACATGTAGCTGACTGGTCTATGACATAGTGACCAGTTATCAATGACAAAGACCTCTTGCATGCCCTTGGCTCACAAAGGGGTATGAATGTTTGGGCCAGAAGCTATCAGATCTCTGGAAGAGGCGATTTTGTTCTGCAGTAGAAAGCAATTCAAGCTGAAGATAGTAAGAATTGCCAATGCTGGAGTCAGAGATAACAGAGTGTGTAGCTGGAGGAACACAGCAGGCCAGGCAGCATCAGAGGAGCAGGAAAGCTGACATTTTGGGTCGGTACTCTTTTGAAGAAGGCTCCCAACCCGAAATGTCAGATTTCCTACTCCTCTGATGTTGCCTGAACTGCTGTGTTCCTCTCGCTTCACACTGTGTTATCTCAAGCTGAAGACAGCCAGTTTATTTCCACTCCTCAGTTGCAAGCTGTGCCTTTTAATTAATGTGAGAGACCTTTATAAGTATGAGCCAGTCACTGTGCCTCCTGCAGACATGTGAAAACATCTGGAAAAGGAGATTGAGAAGTTGTACTCTGACCAGCAAAAGGATCACCCTAGCTTACCATGGACAGCAACCAATGAATTGCCTTTCGAACCATTCTATCTTCCTATAACACTCCTATTTTGTTTTGTTTCTGTCTGGATGTGCGTAGAGGTGGAATTTATAAGTAGGCTACAGTTTTAACCAGTAGAATTATTTGCTGACTGTTCATAATTATTTATCCATAGTTAGAATCTGTTTATTTGCAATAAATAAGAATTTTTATTAAGTAGAGAAAACTAGCCCAAGCTTTCCGTTAACCTGTGTCTAAAGAGAAGTAAATTGGGAATTTTCCAAACTTTTTAAAATCTTTTAACTTCTGTGACAACTTTGGGAATAGTGGGACTTAATTTCCAGCGTGAAACCCAGTGAAGTGTAAACTTTACAGATTCGATTCCATTTATCTCCATTATCAAGACCATTTATCACCTTCGTGGCTGTCTGCAACCATGCTGTTGCTCATGTGCTGCCAACATCCCCACCTACATCTTAGCTCCTCTACATTATTAATCCAGTGCTCTGACAATGACCCTCCCACCCTCAATAAACTTTGGCTCATCAAAAATCTTGTTGACCATAATTTAACTCTCATCAAATTCCACTCAACCATTGTTCGTATGTCTATGTTCTACAGTAACTCCTGGTTTGGCAACATTTCATGTTTAAAATTCTTACTTTTGCCCCTCTTTAACCTCTTACAGTTTTCACATCCTCCAGGATTACTTTATTCCTCCATTTCTGGTCTCTTGTACATTGCTAATTTTAATTGCTCCACTTTTGACAGTCATGTCTTCAGCTGCCTATACACCAAGGTATGGAATTCCTTTCTTAAATCTCTGCACTCTTTTCTCCTTCTTTACAATGTTGCTTGTACTTGTCCTAATATGCTCTCATGTGACTTGATTATATTAAATATTGTTTGATTAAATAAGCTCACTGCAATGTTTTACAACCTTAAAAGCACTGTATGCATGTAATTTGTTGTTGAAAGTCTCAGAAGCTACAAGAGTGTGGTGTGACACGGCTCTTTTCCAAGTCTTGCCATAGAGAAACATTCTGTTCCACGGCATCTGACCCAGTGATTTAAACTCAAAATGCATTTCAGGGTAACTAGTTTCTAAAGATAGTTTAAAAGTATACATGTCATCCTCACCTTCATTCCAAAACGAGTATCGGGTTTGTCAACGCCATAACTGTCCATGGCATCTGCATAAGTCATTGATGGGAAAGGTGTGTCAATATTTCCTTTTTCCTCTGGCCAGGAATACACTATCAGCCCTTCAATCAGCTTCCGTATTCCTGCTTGATCTACAAAGGACATCTCAATGTCGATCTAAAATACATGCAAGGAGATCAATGACGGTTGTCAATTGTCAATCAATGACAATTGTTCAAACTATACTATCATTAGTTAACATTAAGATAAAAAAGCAAGAATACTCATGCCAATAGTATTTATTTTCAGCTGTGATTGCATAAAAAGAATCAGATAAACTGCTGAGTTTTAATGTTTATATTCACTATTTTACTGGAACAGTTCGTCAGCACCTAGACTAACATGTTACTCATGCCCACAATACAAATGATTTTTTAAAAATTGTGTCCCATCTTTGCTTTAAATTCTAAACTCACCACAGCTCACCTGGGTAAACTCAGGTTGCCGGTCGGGCTTTGAACCCTCATCTCTATAACAGCGAGCCACTTGGAAGTACCTGCAGAGATACCGTTGCAGGTGATTCAGCACAAAGTGAACCTAATTTTATATATTTACAATATTAATACCCACACACACACACACACACACAAAAACTGAAGTAAAGTGAAGAGCAATGCTTACTGCCAGTCATCTGGCCAATCATTTTGTTCATGAAGGAGGAAGTTTGACATTTGAATATCCAACAGCCACAAATACAGTTGTTTTTAATCTGGTGAGCAGATGAATACTGACAACAAGTACAATGGTATTTGATGAATTTTTATATTTACTGCATATCTCATATCCTGGTTCTTGACAACTGCTCTTCTGTATAGAGGAATGTGGAAGAAGCGAAAGTAATAGTTCCTGCACAGATTGAAGCAAGAACAAACCACTTGCCCAGCAGATGCCATTAATCAGCAAAACATTCAGATGAGTTGACAAGGTATTGAGCTGGATGAACACGGCAGGCCAAGCAGCATCACAGGAGCTGGAAAGACGACGTTTCTGAAGAAGGGTCTAGGTCCAAAACATCAGCCTTCCTGCTGTTCTGATGCTGCTTGGCCTGCTGTGTTCATCCAGCGCTACACCTAGTTATCTCAGATTCTCACCTAGTTATCTCAGATTCTCCAGCATCTGCAGTTCCTACTATCTCTGAAACATTCAGATGAGTTAGTCAGTTTTATGGTAAAGAGTTGGGATTATCCCAAGTTGACGACTGCAACTTTTCTGAGGTTTACTTTACACAGAACCAGAGAATCAAATTCACACTGGTTCTGTTCAGATGCACATTCTACTTCCTCCTCCACAATGTTCCCGAACATAAATCAAGTGTTTGAAACTGATCAATAATAACCAAATCATTGCAGTGGTTAGATCTGATAGCAGACTGTCAGCATTCAGCAATCAGTAGCATTCCACAACTAACCACAATTTCAGGATATTGGATATGTTTAGATTAATGCTGAAATCCTGAAGTTGCAGTCAATCACCAGGTTCTGACAGAGGCTGCACTGTGCCCATGCTATTAAGGGAGCTGAAGGCCTAGTGGTATTATTGCAGAATCGTTAATCCGGAGACATAGGTTCAAATCCCACCAAGGCAAATGGTGGAATTTGAATTCAATTAAAAAATCTGGAATTAAGAGTCTAACGATGAACATGAATCTGTTGTTCATTGTTGGAAAAACCCATCTGGTTCACTAATGTCATTTAGGGACAGGAAACTGCCATCCTTACCTGGTCTGGCCTACAAGCGACTCCAGACCCACCACAATGTGGTTGACTCTCAACTGCTCCCCAGGCAATTGTAGTTGGGCAATAAATGCTAGCCTAGCCAGTGATGCCCTCATTTTTTTCAACATGCATTTGTCACTTACTCCAAAATGTCACACATTAAAGTTTTCAATCTGTGAGGTATGTGTCAATTTTTTTTTATTATTCATTCATGCAAAAACCACAATCCTTAGATGACTATTAATCATGCACCCTGTCATATTCTGCATGTTGAGTTTCAGAATTATAAGATATAGATCTGCTAACAGAAAATCCATTTTCTGTGAACACAAGCAAAAAGCTCCAACATGTGCCAGAAACATTTACTGAGAATTCAAGCAGAAATACCACCACCTGCAAGTTCCCCTCCAAGCCACTCACTAACCTGACTTGTATCACTGTCACTTCACTGTTGCTGGTTAAAAATCCTGGAACTCCCTCCCTAACAGCATTGTAGGTCTACCCACAGCATATAACTGCAGCAGTTCAAGAAGGCAACTCACCACCACTTTCTCAAGGGTAACTAGGGACAGATAATAAATGGTGGCCATCCATCGACCCACAAGAGAATATCAAAAAATACAGCACAATTCACCAATCATATTTGCTCTCTGAATTAATAATATTCATTATTAGAAATTCGAGGAAAATATTATGCACATGCTATTATCGATTTTCTATGCTTATTACTTAGGTTGTGTGTTTTCTTTACTCTCCCATAGTTAACTGGCTGGATTATTTCTATTCCAACTTGAGCAGACGGCTATAAAGTTGTGTAAAAAATTAGTGTGCAACTAATTGATAGTTGAGAAACTTTTCACTTTTGGCTTTAGAATGATACCTGACCCTCTCTAATCTCAATCTTTTGTATATGATCTTACTCAGCTAAAATGGGGTAGAAAAGGATAGACAAACTCCATTCTGACCTTTTGTGACAGAAATTGTGGCATCCGGCTGACACAAACTATTAATTATTAAAGACTGAAAAATATGTTTACAGAATTTGTTCAGAACAAGTGTTAGTAATAAAACTTTAGGGACACACTCAGTAATTAGGTTTGCAAGGCAGTTTTAAATCTCCTTGCAGTTAGTCTCGAGGTCACATCAATACTTTAAAGTCTACTACAGGCAGCATAGGGGCTTACCTGTCCAGTCCCCCTATCATCAACAGCTGCTTAAATTGTTGAGGGCTCTGTGGGAGGCAGTAAAACTTCCCTGGCTCCCTTGAGGGTACCACAAATTCCTTGGCTCCCTGCAGACCAAGTAACAAGGTAAAACTGAAGAAAGTTCATATTCCACACTTAATGATAGGGTACCGTATGTGTACAAATCATAGTAGAATCAAAGGCCATATTGTTTATCACAAGTCTCCATCTTTGTAAGGCAAACAACTAAAATGTTGCAAAAGAGAGAACTTGACAGATAGTCTGAGGAAAGGAAGTTGCCAAACTGGATTTCAAAAAAATTAACTGAACCATCTTAAGTTCAAATTTCCAAAATAAATTGTTTTGCCAAGGTCCATGCACAAATTTAATAATGAATTTTATGAAAGATTTTTTAAAGAAACATTTAACGTATGTTCTCTATACTCTAGACTTCCATAATCATCCACCTGTTTTTACCATGAGCTGAGGAGAAGAGATAAGGTTCTTTCAAACAAAAATCTCTGCTTGTTTATCTTGTGAGATTGTTGGCATTGCAGCACAAAGTCATTTTGTCATCAAACCGTGGAACAGAGAGTAGATTGTCTATTCCATCCAAATAAGGCAAGTTTCAAATATTCCAGTCAAATAAGTTCATGATTTTTCTCCACCTCAACCTTTTCTTTCCTCCTAGATTAAAAGTGACATGGCATTTATCATTTTCAACCTATGAGTTTAATAGTTGCATTGCTGGAAACTGTACTTTGTAGAGTGTGATAATGAAAAGTCAGTCTTCATGTTTCAGGGAATTGCAAAGGGCAAGGAAATTTAGAAGAAAGCAACCCCGGAATTCTCAAAGAAAAAAGTGCTGTAACCAAATAAAGAATGTCATATGCATGCAAATGTAATATCAGCCTATGTGGGAAAATGATAAAGACAAGAAAACACACTGCATGAGAGTTGAAGGAAGGAAGAAATAATTTGCATCACTTACACCAGGGGTTTTCTTAAATAACGTTGGAGTCTCCACATCTACAAAACCTGGAGATAAAACACAAAAAAAAAATCACAATTTCATTCAGGGCAGTTTCATTCCTCCTATCACTTTGTGAACAATACAGTTATACTCAGCTTTGTTGAAAAAAATGAACTAATCAAATCCGTGATTCTTATTGGATCAGCTTGTATAAACAGGCCACAATTGGCAGATTCACTTAACAGTAGTGATTCACGACACAGGATGCGGAGCTGACAGAATTAAAATGGCCTGCCATGCCTCTGTGATTAGATGGGTAGCAGACATTACCAGAATTTAGACTCAATTATAAGATCTGATTTAGATTAGAAGTAGTTGGTGTTGAATCTATCATGTGACTTGCCTGTTAACTCTATCATAAGATGTCATCTTACTTGTATTTACTTTAAATGTCACTTTCTCAAAATCTGCGTTTGTTTCTGCATTCTGCTGATGCTGCTGTTTTTCTTCTTCATAATAGATACAAATGTTTACTGTTTCTCTCTCCATATACACTGAGAAACTTGCCCAGTTTCTCCAGCATTTTCTGCTTTTAAATCAAATTTCCAGCATCCACAATATTTGCTTTTATCTCTTACCATGTAAATTACAGAGATACTCTCTCATCTTCATTACCATCTGGGACCGCAGTCGCAAGCTATACTGCATCTGGGAACTCCTCAGATCCAGGTAGCGGTACTGCATGCGCAATGCTTCTGATTTCTACAGGAAAGTAGAAATTCAAAATGTCAGAAATATAGCCTGATATGCCAGAAAGTGTCATGAAATAAAAATTAAAATGTAACTGTTATAGCGCAGAAGGACCAGTTAGTGTGTGTGCGTTCCTTGAAAGTGATGAAACTGGCCCAATAGCCAGAATCACTTCTCCTTTCATGCATAATATACCCTTTCAGGCATAGAATCCTATATCTTAACAACTCAGTTCAGTACAAACATTTCTTATGTTCTCTGCTTCTTTTTGCAGAAGATAAATAAGTTATTAATAACTTGATAGTACTATCCTCTTTTTTCACAATCTTCCATTTCACTTGCGGTCACTACAAGACTGGTTGATCACCCTTCTGCCATCTCCTCCTGTCAGTCACTTATTCCTTTCTAACCCCGCAATATATCTCTCACCAATGCAACTTTCCATCTTTGGTCCTCCTCCTCTTCTTCATCCTAGCAACCCCATCTCCATCTTCTGTTTCAGCAGACAAATTTCCTCTCTCTATCCTCAAATGATCACACCATTTTAATTTCTTCTCAAATACTTTCTTCAATGCTTCCACAATACTCACCAACCATCTAAATTTAACCATTTTCAATACACCGTCATCTATCCCAATATACACATCTTATTAGTATCCATTGTTCTTCTGTGCTTGATGTCGCCCAAGTTTCTGCACTATAAAACAAGTCTTCTTTTCAGTTTCAGCAATGCTTTTCTGTCACATATTAGCAATCTATCCGAAATACCAAAAACCTTGAGTTATAGTAGAGTCAGTCAGTTTTGTATCTAATTTTAAGGCACCAAGTACAACAAATCTACTTTAGAAAGCTCTTCAGTGCTGTCGCTTACAACGGGTCAGTGCTTTATGGTATTGAGCCTTACTGTCTGGAAGTGACTCCCATCCTCAGCTGAGTTATCTCAGTATGGATCGCAGTTGAAGGGACAACAATTGGTCAATTGATTCTGGATTAGGAGAATAGCTGCTGTCTGGAGCTTCACAGTTGGAATTTACCAGATGAAAACACAACCAGGATAGAATGTGATGGCTCCCAGGATCAAAAAGGATATTAACATTCACTGTCCAAGCTCATAGGACAAAAACTAGTATTGGTTACTTCCAGCCTGTAGATGTCACCGCCTTCAGAAAATTTGAGCAGAAGAGAAAAAAACTGCAGGAGTAGGTTGGAAAAACTTTTTAGTAGACCCATTTAAAATTTACAGTTATAAGAGAATTAAGTAAATAATGTTGTGCACAATCAACAAGATTTTAGTCGGTTCTTTTCTATGACAGTTAAGTAATTCTTTGTGAAAAGTGGGCATTTTACCGACAGAGAAAAGTTAGGATGCACAACCAAATTACAAGTAGCTGACTAGGTTGTGGTTGTCTTGCAGTAGGGATCATCCTTTAGAACAATCTATTTACGAGTAAAGAAGGGATAGATGAACATGCTGTCTGAAAGATCGCAACCACAATATTTGGCTAATGACCAGTTAACTCATCTCAACCTGGGCAGAAACTGGAGCTCGACAACTGACTTCCATGCTTTTGACTAGGGACGGGACAGGTTGGATCAGGTTTCTATGTTGGTCGCAGTCTGGTGACCCACTTTAAAGGTTGCATCTGTCAGGGTGTTTGAGACAGGTGTGAGGCCTGATATACTCACTGCCATTCCTCTTACATTGAGATCTACTGGATAGGTGTTAATATGATTGGTACCATAAGCCAATATAAGTCAATATTTTCAAGCCAGGAAAAAAACGAACAGGAAAATAACTGGAATTCAATACTTCTTACTATCAAACAATTAAAATTTCAGACCAAAATCCATACCAGATCGATGTGGACAGGAGGATAAAGGACATTCCAGTGCACTTCTATCCAAATCTTGTATACATTTACAATGTCAGACTTGAAAACCTTAGATCTGTCAGAGTATCTTGACAGTCCAGTAAGATGAGAATGTACTATACTTATGAGGATCAAGAAAGTAGGCCAAAGCAACTAACTTTGCATTTTAGCTCCAAATCTTACCTTTACAAGCTCCTTGATTTCAAAAGGCAGCTTCCTACATCTGTTCAGAATTTCAGCATGCTGCACTCGCACTTCAACTTTTCCTGTTGGCATCTCCTAAAATATAAAAAAAGGAATGGGTCATATCAGATTTCACACCATCAGGACAAAACCACACTGAAACCAGTACAAGTAGTAAATTCTCAGTACAAGAGAGAAACAAACAAAAAAGTGACTCTAAATGACCCAATGTTTACAGCACTTGTATGGACAATATTATGTAGGCTGACACTTCCATACAGTATAATCACACAAAGTCAAGGAGCTGAATCTTACAATATTTTGAATGTCAGTTTTGAGAATTTTATACAGGGTTTCTGTCTGTAAGGCCTTGCAAGATTCCTCATCGTATCATTCCAAACTTGACCCATTAGCAACCTATCAAAGTCCTTATGGCACCTTTCTTTTTCAATGCTAGCCCGAATCTACCACAGACCGTAGCTGAAAGAGCTCACCAAATAGCGGATATCCCGGAAAGGACCAGCACACCTAGTGTCCACATCTTTAAAACATTGTTACGCACCCAGACAAGCACTGGTATTCTGAAGCTGCCCTGTTCCTGACATTTTCCTCAGGTATGGCAGACAAAGGAAACCTGGCACACCACTTGGCAGACAGGGATCAGGTTGATAGGGTGATGTAGAGGAGGCAGTCCACTGACCCTGTTAATCTGCTCCAAGGTTATCACCCACAGTGCAGTCTCAACTGTCCAAAGGAATTCCCAAAGGTCAGATAAAAAGGTCAATAATGTTCTCCATTCCACCAGGCTAAGCTCTCTCCTACCTTAGACTCACTCTATGCTTGCTATTGCCCCACTTCCCACCAAGGTTAATGTTCTGTCACATCTTCCCTCACCCACTCAACAACCATCTCCCACACTACAAAACACTGCCTGCCCTCAGTGCCGCCTACTCATTCACCCAGACCAACGCTGTCCACTACTCCAGGACAAACAGCAGAGTCCCATCCCCATTTACATTGCTCTCAATGCCTCCCTTTATTTCATTCAAGGAGAAAACTGCCCACAATAGGGCATAAAGATGTCAAATGGACAGTGGGGTGCCAGACATTAGGCTCCTCACCATCCCTAAGTGGAGAATTCTGCCCTTGCAGAAGAAGACCAAGACTGCTCCAGTGGTGGTACCAAGACATCTAAATTGTCCTGCCAACCGAATACCATTCTTCATTCCAGTGCAACTCCCATGTCAACCTCACTGTCGGTGTTGTTCATTGCACAACTTTATTCTTGACTATGATGCCTTCCCTCTTTTGTGCCTTGCAGGTACAATTGGGGTGTTCACCAACTTTGTGGTCAAATGGACCACACCATAAGAAATGGCTTTCAGTATCTGTCAGTGGAAGAGTTTAGAGGCTCAGAGGGAGCATCAGCAGTGCTGCCTCCTGCACTCACCTCCAGTTGTAATACTGGCACCTTAGCTAGATTAGAATTGGGAGCACATGCTGATGAGCATAATATTGCCACATCTCTAGAGGTGGCCAAGGAAGAAATACCCCAGGTCTCTCACATTCGGATGACTGTCGGAGACCAGCCACCTGCTCAGCCACAAGCACAAAATGACCTGTGGTGTTGGCAACTGGACAAAATGACCTGTGGTGTTGGCAACTGGGGACTTTGTGAACATGCACAAGCGGACACAGGAGCACCAGGCAGCTATACAGAAGTCAACAGGACTCAGAACCCAGGAGGCTACAGGATTACAGCAAAGATATAGGGACCCAGCTGCTGCAAGCATGCAGTCATCTGGTGCCTGCATGAAGAGGATGTAATTGCCATGAAGAGCCACATCCAGCAGTATCAGGGTCTGCTACATATGCACCAACCTGCTCTCCATCGCTTGGTATTGATTCTCAACAGCAAAGCAAGGCGATACTGGTGGCAGACCACTTTGACCTCAAACCAATTGATGTTGGTGAAACATCTGGAACAATGCGTCCATTTCTGGTCGCCTTACTTGAGGGAGGAATGTGGTGGCTACTGGACATAGTTTAGAGAAGGTTCACAAGGTTGATTCCAGGTATGAAACGGTTGTCATGCAAGGAGCAGTTGAATAGCCTGGGCTTGTACTTACTGGAGGGATCTCATTGAAGTATGTAAAATGCTGAAGAGGATTGATAAGGTGGACGTGGAACAGATGCTCTTACTTGTGATTGGGTCTCAAACAAGATGGTTTAGATATAAAGTAAGAGGAAAAGAAAATACTTCTCCGAGGGTTGTGAATACTGCCAGAGTGTGCAGTGGAGGCAGACTCTTATAAACTTATTCCAGAAATAAAAAAATATTTTCCGATGAAAAGTGGAACAAAAGGTTACGGGGAGCAGGCAGGAAAGTGGAGTTGAGATCATGATAAGATCAGCCATAATCATGTTAAATGGCGTAGCAAACTCGAAGGGCTTAATTACCTACTCCAATTTCTAATTCCTAAGTTCCTATTGCCTGTTATCTTCACATCTGGGAAAGTTCAAGCAAAGGAGGGTGCACTTGCCTCTCACAAGGATACACTCAGCATGTCTGGGCCAATAAGACACAAATTAGTTCAGGGTCACCTGAGCATACCTTCAAGGCTTCAGTGTAGAGCAGGCAAATGATTAAGGATCACCACAGATTGGGAGCCCACAGGTGCGTCCAATCTAGGGAATGTCACCCTTTGAAGAGTCTCATGACACTTAGTTTTGCAGTCATCTCCCTCACAGGTCAAGGCATTTACCCGGCCCACTCCAGCTGTGGTTGCAGATATTTTCTTTCCCATTAAACAGTTGCAATTTCAAGCATAACGGAAGGCAGCCAGTACTCCATGGAAAGCAATTTCCAGACTGCACGTTTACATATCAGTGAGAATGTGGACATCTGAATTTCTTTCCTGGTAGCGCTTTCTATGAACTCCATAGACATTGACTCATCTCAGGTACACCTGTCCAAGCTGCTTTTATGAGCCTTCGCCTGTCCATATTTACGCCTAAGCTCTGGTATATAACGTGACCATGCTAGGTATGTTCATAGATTGTAATTTCTCAGAAGGTGCCTGTTCCTGTTGTTGACTCCCAACCCTGATGCTTTCATGACCCAGTTCCCATCCATGCTTTACCAAACCCTCCCCTCATGTCTAGTTGTCCCTTTTACAACCAACACCTCCCCGCCTGCAGCCCCAATTCCCAAGAATTGGTTCCCCAATCTCCTTCCTGCAATAGCAGCCCACTTTCCCCATACTCTCCTTAACTTTCTAGTAAGGAGACAATGGATTGTGGCCCACCCACTTGAATGACCTAAACACACTGTCTGGGACAAGAAGCACCCATACCTGTCTCCCAGTATTAGTGCTAACCCTTGGACTGATCTGGAAGGAGACACATGTCTGACGGTGAACACATCCTCAACTACACACCCATAGAACCCTAGACCAAGTGCACTCCAATTGGATGCCTGAAAACAGCAAAACCCCTAGATTGATCTCAGAGGCACTACTTACTCCCCAGTCTGCTGTGCCAGGATTCCCCGAATGAAAGGTACCATCATGGACTTCACTAAGGCCCACTCCCCTGTGACTTTGCAACTCAGACACCTCCTTGCAGCACATGCAACATTTTTGCGACGGAAGCTGCTGGCACGCGATGTAGATGTGAGATTGCCATTGCAATATGCCATGTGGCAAGATGTCAGCCCTCCTTTCGGAGAGCGGCTGACCAGCAAATCAAACTGTCTGGCTCTTTGTCTGTGCTAAGAAGCAATGCAACACATGAAAGGGCCACAGGGCTGAATAACCTACTACCGCTCCTTCTTTCTTTGTTCATATGTTTAATATACCGCATAGATATTTTCATGTTTCTTTAATTGTTTTGAAGAAACATAATTTACTAATGAACACTACAGCATTTCTGAAACAGAATGCCTTTCAATTGCTTCATTTAAAATATGCAGTAAAATTAAACAACAGATGCACTCTCGTCTGTTACAACATAGGCTTGGGAAGCAATTGCCAGAAATTTGGGAAGGGAAAGAAAAAAATCATGCAGCGAGCAAAGCTCAAGGGCAGCCTAGCAATTAAATCAGACAACCACTAACAGAAGCCTCTAAACCACTCAGAGCAAGAAATGATGCCCACACCAAAAGAGTACATAACTTGAAAACCATGGATAACACATTTGTTACAGCAATTTGGGCGATATGGAGGGATTTTTGACTTCAAAATATCTGTCATGGTAACCAGATGGGTTTATGCCTATGTTTCCTCATATTAAATTGTCTGTCTTTGGTATCCTTGTAGAGCAACAGATGAAGTCTACGCACAGTGACAAATCATTCTTCTTATTACTTCAGGAACAACAAAGGCCAATCTAAGTGTGATGTAATTGGAAACAGGCGGCAGCAAGCGTAGGGGAGCTAATACAAACAATACTCAAGTCAGACCGGACAACAGCTCTTGTCTCATGGAGTGGGGTGATGGGGGGAGTGGGGTGTGGCATGTTAGGTTGATGTGCATTGCCGTATTTTCAGAAGATGTGCGAGCAGCAGCGGAGGCAAGACGGACCTGGAAGACTGCAGCTAAGGTAAAGCAGTTTATTTTTAAAATTACTTACCGATAGCGGGCAGCGGTGTTTTTTTTTCCTCTTTCAGAGAAGGAGCGGGAGCACCAGAGGAAGTGACGAGGACCAGAGGGGCAGCCGGGAAGGAAAGCAGTGACCATATATATCAGCAAGGCGGCTAAACCCGAGAGTCTACAACTGTGGTGTCTCCCACCCGCCCTCCTCCTCTAACCTAGTTAATAAGGTAAGGTTCATTCTAAACTTTCTCTATTGAACATAAGTTTGTTATTAATTTGTTATTATTACTTGAAGTAAGCTTTCTGCTTTAGTATTGAGTGGGTGTTCAGATAAGTGGGGTATGGATGCTAGGGCAGTTGCTTGCTCCTCCTGCAGAATGTGGCAGTTGGGAGATGTGGCACACGTCTCCGCTGGCTACATCTGCGGGAAGTGCACCCAGCTACAGCTCCTTGAAAACCGTGTTAGGGAAATGGAGCTGGAGCTGGATGAACTACGGATCATTCGGGAGGCAGAGGGGGTAATTGAGAGGAGTTATCGGGAGTTGGTCACTCCTAAGGCTCAGGACGAGGATAGATGGGTTACAGTTAGGGGGAGGAAAGGGGACAGACAGACAGTGCAGAGATCCCCTGTGGGCATTCCCCTCAGCAATAAGTATACCGTTTTGGATACTGCTGGGGGGGATGACCTACCAGAGGAAATCCACAGTAGTCAGTTCTCTGGCACTGAGCCTGACACTGTGGCAAAGAAGGGAAGGGGGCAGAATAGAAAAGTACTCGTGGTAGGGGACTCGATAGTTAGGGGAATCGACAGGAGATTTTGTGGGCAAGATCGGGATTCCCGGAAGGTATGTTGCCTCCCTGGTGCCAGGGTCCGGGACGTCTCCGATCGGGTGTATAAAGTTCTAAAAGGGGAGGGCGAACAGCCAGAAATCGTGTTACATATTGGCACAAATGATATAGCCAGAAATAGATTTGAGGATATAAAAAGTGATTTCAGGGAGTTAGGATGGAAGCTGCAGAGCAGGACGAACAGAGTAGTGTTCTCTGGTTTACTACCGGTGCCACGAGATAGCGAGGTGAGGAACAGGGAGCGGGCGCAGCTGAACACGTGGCTACGCAGCTGGTGTAGGAGGGAGGGCTTCAGATATGTTGACAATTGGGATGCCTTCTGGGGAAGGTGGGACCTGTACAAGAAGGACGGGTTGCATCTGAACTGGAAGGGGACCAATGTCCTGGGTGGAAGGTTTGCTCGAGTAGTTCGAGAGGGTTTAAACTAGTATGGCAGGGGGGTGGGAACCTGAGCTGTATACCAGAGGTGAGCGTTGATGCAGGTGAGGCAGTAGCAAGAGGTAGACCAGCTAGTGGGAAGGATTTTCCTGGGAAGGAACCAAGGGATCGGTTAAAGTGTGTTTGCTTTAATGCAGGGAGTATCAGGAATAAAAGTGATGAACTTAGAGCATGGATCAGTACCTGGTGCTATGATGTTGTGGCCATAACAGAGACATGGGTTTCTCATGGGCAGGAATGGTTGCTGGATGTTCCAGGGTTTAGAACATTTAAAAAGAATAGGGAGGGGGGAAAAAGAGGAGGGGGTGTAGCACTACTAATCAGAGAGGGTATCACAGCTACAGAAGCTTCCTTTGTCGAGGAAGATCTGCCTACTGAGTCAGTGTGGGTGGAAATTAGGAACAGCAAGGGAGTAGTCACCTCGTTAGGGGTTTACTACAGGCCCCCCAATAGCAGCAGGGAGATCGAAGAAAGCATAGGTCGACAGATTTTGGAAAAGTGTGCACGCAGTAGGGTTGTTGTAATGGGTGACTTTAACTTTCCTAATATTGATTGGAACCTCCTTCGAGCAGAAGATTTGAATGGAGCTGTTTTTGTAAGGTGTGTTCAGGAGGGTTTCCTAACGCAGTACGTTGACAGGCCGACGAGGGGAGAGGCCATTCTAGACTTGGTGCTCGGAAACGAGCCGGGGCAGGTATCAGATCTTGTGGTGGGAGAGCATTTTGGTGATAGTGACCATAACTGCCTCACATTCTACATAGCTATGGAGAAGGAGAGGATTAGGCAGAATGGGAGGATATTTAATTGGGGAAGAGGAAACTATGATGCGATTAGACATGAGTTAGGAAGCATGGACTGGGAGCAGTTGTTCCATGGTAAGGGAGCTATAGACATGTGGAGACGGTTTAAGGAACAGTTGTTGGGAGTGATGAGTAAATATGTCCCTCTGAGACAGGCAAGAAGGGGTAAGATTAAGGAACCTTGGATGACGAGAGCGGTGGAGCTTCTAGTGAAAAGGAAGAAGGTAGCTTACATAAGGTGGAGGAAGCTAGGGTCAAGTTCAGCTAGAGAGGATTACATGCAGGCAAGGAAGGAGCTCAAAAATGGTCTGAGGAGAGCCAGGAGGGGGCACGAGAAAGGCTTGGCAGAAGGAATCCGGGAAAACACAAAGGCATTTTACACTTACGTGAGGAATAAGAGAATGGTCAAAGAAAGAGTAGGGCCGATCAGGGATAGCATAGGGAACTTGTGTGTGGAGCCTGAGGAGGTAGGGGAAGCCCTAAATGAGTTTTTTGCTTCTGTCTTTACGAAAGAAACCAACTTTGTAGTGAATGAAACCTTTGAAGAGCAGGTGTGCATGCTGGAATGGATAGAGATAGACGAAGCTGATGTGCTGAAAATTTTGTCAAACATCAAGATTGACAAGTCGCCAGGCCCGGATCAGATTTGTCCTCGGCTGCTTTGGGAAGCGAGAAATGCAATTGCTTCGCCACTTGCGAAGATCTTTGCATCCTCGCTCTCCACTGGAGTCGTACCTGAGGACTGGAGAGAGGCAAATGTAATTCCTCTCTTCAAGAAAGGAAATAGGGAAATCCCCGGCAATTATAGACCGGTAAGTCTCACGTCTGTCGTCTGCAAGGTGTTAGAAAGGATTCTTAGGGATAAGATTTATGACCATCTGGAAGAGCATGGCTTGATCAAATACAGTCAACACGGCTTTGTGAGGGGTAGGTCATGCCTTACAAACCTTATCGAATTTTTTGAGGATGTGACTAGAAAGGTTGATGAGGGTCGAGCTGTGGATGTGGTGTATATGGACTTCAGTAAGGCATTTGATAAGGTTCCCCATGGTAGGCTCATTCAGAAGGTCAGGAGGAATGGGATACAGGGGAACTTAGCTGCTTGGATACAGAATTGGCTGGCCAACAGAAGACAGCGAGTGGTAGTAGAAGGAAAATATTCTGCCTGGAAGTCAGTGGTGAGTGGAGTTCCACAGGGCTCTGTCCTTGGGCCTCTACTGTTTGTAATTTTTATTAATGACATGGACGAGGGAATTGAAGGATGGGTCAGCAAGTTCGTAGACGACACAAAGGTCGGAGGTGTCGTTGACAGTGTAGAGGGCTGTTGTAGGCTGCAGCGGGACATTGACAGGATGCAGAGATGGGCTGAGAGGTGGCAGATGGAGTTCAACCTGGATAAATGCGAGGTGATGCATTTTGGAAGGTCGAATTTGAAAGCTGAGTACAGGATTAAGGATAGGATTCTTGGCAGCGTGGAGGAACAGAGGGATCTTGGTGTGCAGATACATAGATCCCTTAAAATGGCCACCCAAGTGGACAGGGTTGTTAAGAAAGCATATGGTGTTTTGGCTTTCATTAACAGGGGGATTGAGTTTAAGAGTCGTGAGATCTTGTTGCAGCTCTATAAAACTTTGGTTAGACCGCACTTGGAATACTGCGTCCAGTTCTGGGCGCCCTATTATAGGAAAGATGTGGATGCTTTGGAGAGGGTTCAGAGGAGGTTTACCAGGATGCTGCCTGGACTGGAGGGCTTATCTTATGAAGAGAGGTTGACTGAGCTCGGTCTCTTTTCATTGGAGAAAAGGAGGAGGAGAGGGGTCCTAACTGAGGTATACAAGATAATGAGAGGCATAGATAGAGTTGATAGCCAGAGACTATTTCCCAGGGCAGAAATGGCTAGCACGAGGGGTCATAGTTTTAAGCTGGTCGGTGGAAAGTATAGAGGGGATGTCAGAGGCAGGTTCTTTACGCAGAGAGTTGTGAGAGCATGGAATGCGTTGCCAGCAGCAGTTGTGGAAGCAAGGTCATTGGGGTCATTTAAGAGACTGCTGGACATGTATATGGTCACAGAAATTTGAGGGTGCATACATGAGGATCAATGGTCGGCACAACATTGTGGGCTGAAGGGCCTGTTCTGTGCTGTACTGTTCTATGTTCTATGTATGCACTTTAATTCATAATTAGTTTATCGTTTTGTTGCAAACACATCAGGCAGACAGAACAGCTAATCTAGAGGTCCAAACCATATTCATAACTTGAAAATCTTTAGACATCCAGATCAGAAGTTATTTACTAACCAGATTTGCTTGTCCTGGTGGTCGGGGGATCACTGTTCCAGTGACAGTAATTACAGATTCCAGAGGAAGTTCACACAATATCTTCTTGAGGTGTGCAGTAGACTGTGGAGAGAGGCATCATACCCAAATTCAAATGTGAAATCCCAGCTTAAGTAAGTACAAGAAAAACACAGATTTTTGTGAAGATAGTGATGTAAAATGGTTGGTTGACAGAGAATGGACCTCAAGCAGGTGTGAACTGCATTGCTAGTCTAAACAGCTACATGATATGCCATGAAATAGTAAGCTGTGGCATCAAAAAAAAATCCATGAGTGACAATGCTTTTTCAAAATCGGGATGGATACAAACAGACCCCAACATTATTGTACATCTGAAACGTAAGTTGAATCCTTAGCCGAAAGAGAAAATAACTAAAAAATTATCTTACCTTAGAATACCTCAACTTAACAAAACATTAACAAATTTAACATTATTAAAACACCAACTGGGAAGACTTGTGGTACAGCAAATAGCATCCCTGTCTTTAAGTCAGAAGCTCCAGTTTCAAACCCCTCTTCAGAATTTGATGGTTTAGGAAGGTTCATTCATAATACAATCAAATAGGTTTAGTATCAACTTGTAAATCATTCCAACATGTATTAACAGCAGGCAAGAAGAGCAAGTAAGATTCCTAGTCAGCCATGCAATGGAAAGAATTAGGAGCCTCTACCATCATGACTCATAGCTCTAGGCTACAGCTGTTAAAATGTACATTGTCACAGCAAACCAGAGTCCTTGGGATGTCAGCTGGGTCAGGTGGATGGATAGGCCACTTGGATGGATGGGCCAGTGTGGATCAGATTAGTACCGATAGCCAACAGTGCCAGTGTTTAATCCTGGTTCTGGCTGGCATGGCTTAGGACCTGCCTCCCTGCGTTACCCATAGTGAAGGTGGTGGTGCAGTCGTTTGATCTTGGCTTTGGGCAGGAAACTCAAGAAGAAGTAATTGAGGGATTAAATTTTTAAAATCTAAATTATCTGCTTTACAACTATAATTAAGCCCTCAGCTGTGGTGATTTGTGCAAAAAAATTTCCTGAAATCTAAATCTATTTACCTTTTCCTGGGGTATAACAATCTGTGTTAACCCATCAAAATCTCTCAGCACAATGAAGACACCCTGTCTGAACAAACACAAAACAGTTAGTGACACAAAACAGCAGTTTTCAATTTTATTCCACCTTTCAAAAGATATGTTATTTGCTCACCCCTGATACAACCTGTTCCTCAATTACGTTCAGAGAATCTCTACAGTGTGGAAACAGGCTATTCAGTCCACTGAATCTACACCAACGATCCACCCAGACCCATCCCCCCCTTCCCTATCCTTGCATTTCCCACCCTAGACACTTTGGGCAATTTAACACAGCCAATCCACCTAACTTGCACATTTTTGGACTGAGAGATGAAATTGAAGCACCCACAGCAGGAATCAAACCTGGGTCCCTGGCACTATGAGGCAGCAGTGCTAACTTCTGAGACACTGTGGCACCCCAGTTAAAAGGCCCAGGAGCTGGGGCCTCAGCCAATGCTACATACAGTGATTTGTTTTTGAAAAAGCAGACAAAGTTGCAACTACCACCCATCTGCAACCATAAAAAGACTGGCTAGACAACATGCACTTCCTCGTAGCTCCTACTTATCCTTGAGCAGAGCCCAGGAAATTTAGGGAGTAAAGAAAATAGGAACAGTAAGCAAGACAGCTAAAAATTTAAAGCAGCTACATGGAAATACCCACAGAAAGTAAAAAATAGTAATGCTGTATAGAAATGCAGGCTCAGCCAACTTTGACATTACTTCAAAAAGGGTGTTTTAATTTTATTTACTCCCATTCTTAACCTTGCTGTCTATTTTCTGGCAAGTCCTGAGCATATAATGTTGAATGTGAATATCAGTCACTTGAAGGTAAGGCTCTGTAGATGACATCTTTAGAGCAGGTCTGGCAACATGTTTGGAACAGAGCTAGCTCCTTACTCTCTCAGCTATGCACAGAGCATTGTTAGCCAGGGGCAGAAGTAAACGCTAGATAACAATTCAAAGGCAGAGTCAAATAAGGCACCAGTGAACTCTCTAGCTTCTTTAGGTCATAAAATGTCATCATGCAACCTGAAGAGAAGAATCCAGGTTGTGAAGCATAATAAAGAACTGGTCATGTAAAACCTGACAACTACTTCACAAAATCAAATAAATCAGATTAAAAAAATACATTTTATTACTGATTGAAATTTAAATCAACTAGCACTGTTGATAATTAATGTATTTAACATGTAAATACCATACCCATGTCCCTGTTGTTGTAAATTGTATAAATCAGTGAACGAACGAATTATTGCACGCATACCTCTGATACTGAACCCAGCCACAGAGTTGGACCTGTTGACCAATGTGAGCAGTACACAGTTCTCCACAAGTATGAGTCCGTAAGGCAAAACTATTCAGGTCTGAAGAGAGAAAGAACAAAAATTTTAGATGGGGTAATCACGCACATTACTATTGGAAGAAACAAAGCGTTCATCAGTTGAGTAGCATATGGAACTATCACATGCTAATGCCTGTCATACAGCAGTGTCATTGGAGTGATTTGAGTGAGGCACTTTACACCTATACATTTTAAATATAACTAATTTACACAGAAAGACATTGAATTAGTTGTCAAGAGCTTTAGAGAAATATTTCTTCGAGATAACATAAATTAAAAGAGCAAAATATGTCAAATTTAACCTCATCTTCCCAGCTGAATTGCATTTTAAAGTCTGTAGACATCACTAATATTCAACAAAACTGGATAAAGGGAGTAGGGAAGGATCGGTTAGAGTGACCTACTATCAAAATGCTTGGCTGCAGAAAAACAATATATTGGACATCCTCAGTTAAGGAAGCAGCCAACTGTACAGGTACAGACAATGAAAATTCAATGCGGATATTTTTCAGAGAACAATCCTAGGTGCCTCTAGTGGCCAGATTGTTTTAGAACAGCTTTGAACCTAACAGCAATGTGAGTTTCCAACATTCCTAAGGGCTTCAAAGGGCAGCTCACCATCAACTTCTCAATGCAATTAGAAACAGACAATAAATGCTGGCCAGCAACACACACTGCCCAGAAACAAAAAAAGCTGAAGCAGCCTATCTAAACCATTGAGTAATTCTACAGGAAGTATTCCTTCACAAAAGAGGAAATTTTCACCCGTGTAGAAGTTTCAATCTTTCAACTGAACTTGTAAAACCTACATGTTCGCATCGATTCTAGAGATCCCATGATACTATTCAAAGAGCATAGTGTTCTTGTGTTCTCACGGCTGATCTGACATCCTTCACAGCCACTTACTTGTCCTTTCCCCATAATCCTCAATTCCCCTATTGATTAAGAACCTAATTTAGCCTTAAATCTACACAAAGACTCTGCTCCCAAAGCTCCCTGTGGCAAGGTGTTCCAAAAACTCCCCAGCCTCAGGAGAAATTCCTCCACACCTCAGCATTAAATTATTTTGAGATTCTCCCAGGAGGGTAGATTCTACACCAAATGTCCAGAACTCTGGATTCGTGCTTGAACTCACAAACATCCTGCTCTTAGGACCGAGTATTTGTTTTTGGTTCACAAAACATGAGGTGGTCTAAACCTCAATTTATAAAATGCAAACATTCAACTAGTCCAACTTCACCCACCATTTTCGTAGATTGCAGAAGGGAACAGAATGTGGTTGCAGCTAGCAAGCTAAGATTTTGTTTGGAGTTGGAGCAAGTCTGAGTGCAGAGATTTCCTCTTGTAACCTATGCACCAAAGGGCACCAAATATGCAGTATCAATACCAAAGGTCTAACACACTGGTAGAGTTGACTTAAGTATACATAATTTTATTTTGTTAGAGCGTAATTTGCAGTATTGAGAGAGTTGGCTTGAAGTCAACAAGCCTGATGGAAGCACCAATTACTGAAGAAGGGTCACTCGAACTGAAACATTAACTCAGATTGATCTCCACAGATGCTGCAGGCCTGCTGAGCTATTCCAGCAGTTTCTGCTTTTGTTTCTGATTTACAGCATCCATAGTAATCTCATTTTTAACTGCAGAGAAATTTACAGTCTCTACTACTTTCAAGGCCACCTGAGTGCATGCCTCAGAATTCCCATTAGCTGCAGGCAGACTCTCAAAAGGTTGCAAAAGCTCAAGGACCATCTCTCAAGTCAGATATATTCTCTCGAAAAAGATCTACTTATGCAGATCTATTTTCTACTAGCCAGCCAATCTTCTATCCATGCTATTATGCCACCCTCATATCATAAACAGGGATCCACTGTGCCTATTCAATATTTACCACTCAATTAACATGAAAAAAATTATCTAGTCATTATCACAGGGCTGTTTGTGGGGAGTTTCTGTGTGTAAACTGCTGCCTACATTTCCTACACAACAATAGTGACTCTACTCTTTTCTTAGGAAGTCCTGTAGGACGGAGAAGGTGTTGCTTCCAATCCAGTTTTATAGATTTGAATGGCTGATAAGTCCAACGGTGATATAATCAGTGACAATACTTCGTGGGGAGATGATAGCATAGTGGTGGTATAACCAAACTAGTAATAAAGAGGTTAATGCTGTAGGGACAAAGGTTCAGCTGGTGCATTTTAAAATAATTAATAAATTAATTAGGAATTGAAAGTTAGTCCCAGTAAGGGCCACTATTAAAGTATCATTGATCATGGTAAAACCTGTGTTTCACTTATGTCCTTTGGGAAAGGGAATTTGCCATCTCTATCACATCTGTTTTATTTGTGACCCCAGACTACCAGAACGCGGGAAACTCTTAAGACTTCTGAAATGGCCTAGCAAGCCCTTCAGATGTCTCAAAGTGGCACAGTAAAACCAAAAGGTAATAAATTTAAACATATCCACCCATCACTGACTTAGACACCAAAAATGACAATGGCGCACCTAGTTCTGCTCAGCTTGCAAAGTCTTCCTGATGAAAATCTGGAGCTCATGCCAATACTGGGAGAGCTGTCTCAGACTAGTAAAGCACCATCCTGACAGTCATATGCATTGAATTATACCTTACAATGTTCTAGACACCACCATCACCATCCCTGCCCACCAGCAAGATAGAAACATTAGAGGTGGTAAAATTGACCAAGCACTGATGAATACTTCTGCTTGGTTTAGTCTGCAGCAAATGGCAAAGGAACCAATGAAATGAAAAAAGCTACTTGGACTCTTCCCCACCAAACTATCTATTGCAGATGAATCTGTTTCCTTCAGTATTAGTGGAAATAACCACTGCGCAGTCCTTGTAGAGACAAAGTTCTGCCTTCACATTGAGGATTCTTACACCATGCTGTGTGGAACCACCACGGTGCTAAATGCTATGATTTAGACAATTAATAGCACCTCAAAACTGAGCATCCACTAGATGCTATGGGCTTTTGCAACAGAATTGTATTCGATCACCAAATGTGACCTCACGGTTTTGCATATCCCTCACTCTATCATCATCAAGTCAGAGGATCACACACTGGTTCAAAACAAGTGTTGGAGAATATGGCAGAAGCAGCACAGGTATATCTAAAAAAGGGGGTGCAAACCTTGTGAAGCTACAACATTGGTTTATCTGCATGTAAAACAGCAAAACCAGTATTCAACAGACCATGAACTAAGAATTCAAGGTGGCAGTGGTGGCAGCACGCAAGGTAGCGTTCAGGCTGCTTAGCCTGCCCACTCCAGGTCAGCTGCATCCTTCTTTCTCTTTCCTATTCATGTTCTTTCTTTGTCTTACTCTTCATCATCTTCTTGCCTGCAGCAGAGGAGGCTGGAGTGGGACTCATGGCAAAGGTGTTCTCTGCAGCTGTGACTCATTGTTGTGGGAGGCCCTGTATGATGTTAGCAAGGCAGTGGCTGCAGCTTTGGCTCCCTAATGGGCCCTGATCAGGACTCCCAGCAATGTTGGTAGCAGTGGAGCCGGGTACTCTGGGGCATCGGCTGGACCCAGAATGAGGCTCATTGTCGTGTGGAGACCGGAACACCTTACAGAAATCCCAGAGACCTTAAGAAAATCCAAAGCCATGCTTGACAAGGACTTTAAAATTGACCATTATTTGTCATTTTTCTGCTTTTATATTTTTGCTTTATTGAATAGAAGATGAGGCTCTATTTGCATAATTTCTTTTTGTTCAGTTTGTAATCCAAAATGGCACCAGATTGTGACAAGAAAATACTTTACACTATACTTTCCCAAATACAACTGACAATAAAATCATTCAAATTTTCAAGCAATCCCACAACAAATGGAGTATATCAAAGTTCTACAGGCTTGCCACATCCAACCGTGAACAGTAACGGACAATTAAACAACAATATCAGATTCTACAAATATCCTCATTCTCAATGATGAGGAAGCCTAACACATCATTGCTCCTCCTCCTGAGATCCCCAGTATCACAGCCACCAGTTTTCAGCCAACATGACTCACTCCATGTAATATCAAAAAAAGAGGTGAAGTTTCGGATCATTATGTATATTCAGGCCAAGGTAGATAGATTTTCAATCAATAATGAAATTAAGGGTTATGGGGAAAAAAAGCAGAAAAGTAGAGTGTAGGATTTTTTGATCAGCCATAATCAATCTCATTGAATGATGGAGCATACTGAATGGGCTGAATAGCCAACTTCTGTTCCTACATCTAATAGCTTTAAGGTATAGAAGATTTGTGCTCCAGAAACTGCTGAGCCCACAGTGACACTTTTTTAAAAATACAAATATAACATTGGCATCAGCCCAGAATGTGGAAAATTGCCCAGTTTTGTCCTACCTGCAAATAAACAAATTCATCGCAATCACTTAAAGCCTTCTCAATCTACTCTCAATCATTAGCAAAATGTTGCTGACAGTGACTTCAAGTGGCACTTACACAACAATGTGCACAAATGTTCATTTTCGGTTCTGCCTGGGTCATTTGGCTCCTCCTGACTCATTACATCTTTGGTCCAAACATGGGCATAAGAACAAAGGTCCTGAAAGATACCAAGAGACTTCCACTGACATCAAGGAGAGATGACTTAACATGGCTTGAAGTATCCTCAACGCGATACTTCTATAGTGGTAGAAGTATACGACTGGAAGTTGATGAAAAATTCTCCACTGGCAGAAATCATACCCAATACAAAAGAAAGATGGCCATGGTTGTTGGAGGTCAATCATCTCAATCCCACGACATCAATGCAGGAGTAACACAGAGTAGCATCCTCAACACGAACATCAAGAGCAGCTTCATTTACTTTTTTAAAAAAGCTGATACTACCGTTGATCTTAGCTAAAAAGTCAATCAGACAAGGTCAGAAGTGGGAATACTCACTATTAATTAACGCATCAGCCTGACTGGAACTACGTCACCGTTCCTGCACAGTCGATAGGTCATCATCCTGAAATTCACTAGTCCCCCAAGAACACAGAGTAAGCTGCACCCTCCCCATTGACCAGTGGCAATGCAATGGTCAGCTGGTCACCATCTTCTCTAAGACGACTGCGAATGGGCAATAAGTGCAGCGACAACCACAAAAGGTCAAATAAAAAAAAGTTGAAAGAAAGCATCGTTGGTGTTGAGGTGTTTTGTGAGATCCTTGCCGGTAGAAATACCTGGTGTGAAGGGCCTCACCTGGTTGTGTTGTCGGAGCTCTAACGGGCCGGCGTGGTGGGTGGCTCTGCAGAGGCTCAACCTGCTTGTTGCAGCGGGTACTACAAAGCCCCCTGAGTCCCGGCAAGCGAAGCAAAGCCAGCACCGGGCCCCGACACAGGCCCAAGACCGGCTGCGCAACCTGTGCCATCTCCCGAACAAATATGTAAAGACAAGCTCGAGGCCTCTCCGGATGGCAGTTGTAACTGGATCGCCCGTAATCCCCTCCCAGCCTCGCCGCCTCTGACCTTTCACCCTGACGACAGACGTAACCAATCAACCCCATCCGTGAATCCTAGTGGTTAGTAGCGCCAGCTCTCAACTCCTCTGGTCTGTTGATACGCAGTGCGGTGCAGGACGGGAGACTGATTTAAATCAAGCGGGAAACTGGCGGCAGAGCATTTTCCTTAGGCATTATCCTCGTTTTCTTCTCGCTACGCCCTCTGGCAGAGCGGTTTCTGAAGGCCGAAGAGTGCTCTTTCTCTGCACCCTTTCAGCAGAGCGACCTTTGGGCACCGTGCAAGACTTCTTCCACGGAACCTCTCGATGGGGGTTTGCCTCCGTTGATCGCCGGAGAGGCCTCCGGTTACTGGTGAGTCTCTGCAGCCGGGGGCCGGATTACTCACTCACCGGAAAGCCGAGCATCAGGTCCCCCGAATGGGAGGGGAGGAAAAGAAAAGAGAGAGCCGGGCTGTGCGCGACCATCTCCCTTTCCGCTTCTATAGTTTCTGCAGAGTACATGGAGCGGCTGTTTCTTTGAAATGAGCAGAACGGATGCTTTTAAAAGGGAGTAAGGTAAACATATGAAAGAGAAAAAGATAGAGAAATGTATATTTTTAGTCGACCTGTTTGGAGACGTTATTAACACACTTCTGGAGCAAGTGACGTTTGATGAATTAGATGCAAGTTTGTATGGAGTCTAAGCATCGACATAGGTGTCACCTGGGGAATCTGTTTTGTGATGTTCTTTGTCATGTCATAAGTCATCATTTTAATATCCGACGATGTAATGAATCTTAGTGAACAGGCTTAGAAGGGTGAATGATTTCTTTGCCTCTCCATAGTTTTCCTACCAAGGAATGTAAACGACATGGTACAATTTTAAGCAGGAACAGCAATTGAGGAACCGGGCGATATGTACGCAAAGGTGACAGGTCAAGTTGAGAGAGAGATAACGGGAACTGCAGATGCTGGAGAATCCGAGTTAACAAAGTGTGGAGCTGGACGAACACAGCAGGCCAAGCAGCATCTTGGGAGCGCAAAAGCTGACGTTTCGGGCCCTGATGAAGGGTCTAGGCCCGAAACGTCAGCTTTTGCGCTCCCAAGATGCTGCTTGGCCTGCTGTGTTCATCCAGCTCCACACTTTGTTATCTTAGGTCAAGTTTTGAGAAAATTGTTTAGATGGGAAATGGGATCTTGACTATAAATAGCAAAGAAAGTTGCATTCAGCATTTTTAAAGTGTTAGTTTCCTCCACTGGAGGATTATGTTCAATCTTGACATCCATCTTAAAATCTGGTGCCAATAACTGAGGAAGGTTAGAGGAAATTTGCTCTAAATTGAATATTAAGACAAAGGACTTCATATGTTCATACAAATTTGAAGCCAAAGTAGCTGACTCAGACCATGGTTGATCTGATTGCTTCACATTTAGGGATGTGAGTGTCATTCAAACTTAGTTGTTTGAATTATGAAGTTGTTAATAATTTTGTTAAATGACAACGAATGTGTTTTACTAAAATATCAATACCTTTTTGGATCTGTAGTTTTGAATTATTTTCCAGGTGGAAAAAGAGCAATGGGCAAATATGCAAGACTTTACTATAATTCCTGTACAATATCCTCATTATTGATGCCTTTTGTAGACTTTTTTCTGATCTGTTCTAAATGTTAATGGCGAGACTGACACTTAACCATTACTTACCAAAATTCTATCTACCACTACCTTTAAAGTCCCTGTTTGCACCACTTTTAGAGGAAGAATATTTCAAAAACACTCATCCCTCAAGAGTTTCTCCTCCTGTGTCTTAAATATGCAACCCCTTACTTTTGAGCAGAACCTTCAGTTTGTGACTTCCCTTGAGGCAAAATCCTTTGCACATAACCCTGTTAAGATTCCTCAAGATGTTATATGCTTCAATTAAATGCAGAAACTGAGATTGTTCTTATTTGATCACAAGTTTTATTAAGAGTATAGAGACTATTCTTAAGTGATGAATCCTCCTCCTTTCCTTCATTCTCTCAATCCGCATTCCTTCCTTCACACTCATCAAATCCATCTTCCTTCCTTTAAGCTCTCCAAATCTAACTGCACCTTCAACCAAACTATAATATGTAGCTAATAAAATGTGAGGCTGGATGAACACAGCAGGCCCAGCAGCATCTCAGGAGCACAAAAGCTGACGTTTCGGGCCTAGACCCTTCATCAGAGAGGGGGATGGGGTGAGGGTTCTGGAATAAATAGGGAGAGAGGGGGAGGTGGACCAAGGATGGAGAGAAAAGAAGATAGGTGGAGAGGAGAGTATAGGTAGGGAGGGGATAGGTCAGTCCAGGGAAGACAGACAGGTCAAGGAGGTGGGATGAGGTTAGTAGGTAGGAGATGGGGGTGCGGCTTGGGGTGGGAGGAAGAACAGGTTAGGGAGGCAGAGACAGGCTGGGCTGGTTTTGGGATGCAGTGGGGGGAGGGGACGAACTGGGCTGGTTTTGGAATGCGGTGGGGGAAGGGGAGATTTTGAAGCTGGTGAAGTCCACATTGATACCATTGGGCTGCAGGGTTCCCAAGTGGAATATGAGTTGCTGTTCCTACAACCTTCGGGTGGCATCATTGTGGCACTGCAGGAGGCCCATGATGGACATGTCATCTAAAGAATGGGAGGGGGATTGGAAATGGTTTGCGACTGGGAGGTGCAGTTGTTTGTTGCGAACTGAGCGGAAGTGTTCTGCAAAGCGGTCCCCAAGCCTCCGCTTGGTTTCCCCAATGTAAAGGAAGCCACACCAGTTACAATGGATACAGTATACCACATTGGCAGATGTGCAGGTGAACCTCTGCTTAATATGGAAAGTTACCTTGGGGCCTGGGATGGGGGTGAGGGAGGAGGTGTGGGGGCAAGTGTAGCATTTCCTGTGGTTGCAGGGGAAGGTGCCAGCTGTGGTGGGGTTGGAGGGCAGTGTGGAGCAAACAAGGGAGTCATGGAGAGAGTGGTCTCTCCAGAAAGCAGACAGGGGTGGGGATGGAAAAATGTCTTCGGTGGTGGGTTCGGATTGTAGATGGCGGAAGTGTCGGAGGATGATGCGTTGTATCCGGAGGTTGGTGGGATGGTGTGTGAGAATGAGGGGGATCCTCTTTGGGCGGTTGTGGCGGGGGCGGGGTGTGAGGGATGTGTTGCGGGAGACGCGGTCAAGGGCGTTCTTGACCACTGTCGGGGGGGGGGGGGGGGTGCGGTTGCGGTCCTTGAAGAACTTGGACATCTGGGATGTGCGGGAGTGGAATGCCTCATCGTGGGAGCAGATGCGGCGGAGGAATTGGGAATAGGGGATAGAATTTTTGCAGGAGGGTGGGTGGGAGGAGGTGTATTCTAGGTAGCTGTGGGAGTCGGTGGGCTTGAAGTGGACATCAGTTACAAGCTGGTTGCCTGAGATGGAGACTGAGAGGTCCAGGAAGGTGAGGGAAGTGCTGGAGATGGCCCAGGTGAACTGAAGGTTGGGGTGGAAGCCTCCCTAACCTGTTCTTCCTCTCACCCATCCCTTCCTCCCACCCCAAGCCGCACCTCCATCTCCAACCTACTAACCTCATCCCGCCTCCTTGACCTGTCCGTCTTCCCTGGACTGACCTATCCCCTCCCTACCTCCCCACCTCCCCACCTATACTCTCCTCTCCACCGATCTTCTTTTCTCTCCATCTTCGGTCCGCCTCCCCCTCTCTCCCTATTTGTTCCAGAACCCTCACCCCATCCCCCTCTCTGATGAAGGGTCTAGGCCCAAAACATCAGCTTTTGTGCTCCTGAGATGCTGCTGGGCCTGCTGTGTTCGTCCAGCCTCACATTTTATTATCTTGGAACTGCAGATGCTGGAGAATCCCATTATCACTCTATAGTACTTAGCTGGTGAATTCACTTGCAATCTATATGCCACTTTTAAACTCTTAAGTTCTTGTAAGTTATTACAGTCCTCTACAATATTGTGGTACCCTCTGAAAATTTAGAGAATCAAAAATATAACTTAAACCAAACAAATGTTCTCACCACTGCTGTATATGGGCTTTACTCCCTAGTGTGCTAATTACTTCAATTCAGAAATAGTAACTACATTCTATGTGTATACCCTCTCTCTTTGTGTCAGCCTCAACTCCAGGGGGAAAAAAAATCTCTTACTGCAGCAATTCAAAACTATCCTTTTTTCTATTTCCTGTAAGTCTCTCACTTGATTGTCTTTGTCTTTCTAAATGAGTGCTATTTAGAGAAGGGGCGGGGGAGTGCTAAATGGAACACAATTAACATGTTTAAATTTAATGTGGATGATCTGGCCAATAAACAGTTCTATCCTATTTGACCATTTGTAACATTACATTTAGTCAATGTTGAAACTATTGCACCTTTCAATGACCTGACTTAATGAGCTAAACTACTGAGCTATGACTGTACAGGCATCCTGGGATACTCCATGCATGTGTTCATTCTTATGTGAATTAATTGGATATATTGACTGTGGCTTGAGAAAGAATGGAGGAAAGTATATCTTTCATTAGTAGGAAAGATTTAGAGGCATAGGGGCCAAATGCAGGCAAATGGGACTAGTTTAGATTGGGAAACCTGGTCAACATGAATGAGTTGGACAAAAGGGTCTGCATGCGTCTATGATGATGTGCATGATCTTGTCCTCTTCCTGTAATTCCAGAAGGAACTGTCAGATAGTGACTGGAGTTTGAAATTGTACGTAGACATCCCCAACCTAACTCGGGATTGCTGGTGCCTCTTGGAAAAGTTGGACAACCCTGTTGCTTATTGGAAAAGCTAATTGTCTTTGTCTTTGTTAATGGCTATTCTTAAATGTTGGCAACTGTATTAAATGGATAGCTTGTAATGAACAAATGAAGCAACTTTGGTGAGATTGCACTACTTGATGTGAACACAAACAAGTGGAATACAGTATAGAAGTGTCCAAATCTTAGTTTTTTAGCCTTCTTTCAAAGTTGCAAAATCTACTCTCCTCTTCCTATTAGATGACAATAGATACATTTGACGTATTCCCTTTGTAGAAAAATAAGATAATGGAAATTCCATAAATGCTGCATCAAGAATGGAACCATCTATTTTTAAAAGGGAGATCACAAGGTTGAATCACATCTTTTTTAAAGAAGAATTGTAGCCGTGCTTTCCATCTTCTAAAACACATCAGTGATCAATTTTGTTATTAAATGACAAGAATTTTTACTGCCTCAAATACTGTTCAAAATTGTACACTTTGTTTTGATTCCAGGTTTAATATGGAGCACTTGACACCTGCTGCCAAGGCAGGAATGGCACGCTTAGGTGTATATTTTGCCAATACAGACCTTTCTCCAGTGGTTCTGAGGACCGTGAAAAGGCATACACCATTCCACCACACTTCAGCCAAACGGAAGATTCCTAGAACAGACTTGCCAGTTGTCAGTAAAATTAATAACTTTTGATTTTTTTCATTATAAACAATATTCTAGCCTAGGTGTTTTTGTTTTGGATGTATTGTTTGGAGAGGGAATACAGAGTTAAAAAGAGTAAAAATTTTATTTTTTTACTTGGAGTCAAGAAGTTAGTGTGGAAGCACATCATTTTGGCTCAAGTAGTCCATGTTGGTGTAATGTTCGAAACATAGTCTACTCCCAGTCATGTGAGTGATCCTGATCCCATGTCTATCTATATCAGCTTACTTCAACTACCAATCTATGCTTTTCTTAAATGGCAAAATCTCTCTTCTAACCCTATTGCATTCCAAAGGCTGTCAACTATGTGTGTGCCTGTGTATTCTCCTGGTTCCTCTTAAATTCATACATAACTCTGCCAGTAATTGAGAGGTTGAACCACTGCTTGCAGCCTGGGGTGTCACTTCTGACCTGTCACAAGCTTCCTGCCACACATTCAGGCCATCATTAAGACTACTGAATTATTCCTCTCTTATTAGCCAACTATGCACTGCCCCAGTCCATCTGATGAAAACTTCATTCATTATCTTTATTACTTGTAGACTTGGCTATTTTACGTATTATTGGCCAGCCTCCCATCCATCCCCACTTCCACTCTCTGTAAACTTGAAGTCATTCAAACCTCTGCCACCATGCCGTAACTTGCACAAAGTCCCCTTCACTAGTCAGCTTTATTTTGTTGACCTCCACCGTCTCCTGGTTCAGCAGTTTCTGGCTTTTAAGTTTGCTTGTGGCGTCACCCCTTTTTAACTGTGCAATTTTCTCCAGTTCCAACCCCCTACCCCTATATCTGAACTGCTCCAATTCTGCTTCTTGAATGTCCTTGACTTTTAATTACTTCGCCATTAGCAAAGCTGCCTTGACTCTGGGATACCCTCCCTTAATCCTCTTTGCCTCATTACTTTATTTCATCATTTTTGTTTTTATTTTATCCTCTTAGGTGCAGCTCAAAACCTACCTCTTCCAGCAAACCTTTTTCTATAAATTTGCAAAATACTCTTATGTTACTTGATGTTTAAATTTTTCTGCTAATGCTCCTGTGAAGTGCCTTGTGATTTTTTTAAACTATGCTTAGAATGCAAGTAATAGTCAGATCTTCAACTGAAATGTTACCAGTTATTGCAAGAGCTAATTGCCGAATGATGGATCGACGTATTACAGCAGTTGACTTGCTTGTGTTCACTGGAGGCAAATCTTTTCTCCTTTTTTGCAGGAGAATGCAGAGCAGATTGCAGTGTTGCTGCAGAAACAATGGCGTCTGTATCATGTAACTCCTCTATACGGATTCTCCTACAGCATGCTGAAGAAATATTCCAAAGAGCTCTCGGTCTTTATTGCTACAGAGAAGAACAAGGGGGTGGCAATTGAAGTGGGAATTGAACTTGCCAGTAAGGCTAAATTCTCCATGCTTGCTGGTCTTCGAGCTACTGAGAATGATCCAGAGGCTATTTTCATACAGGTTAGATTGTAAACTAGTTTAAAAAGCAAGAAATGTTAAGGATCTTGAACTTTTACTGAACTGTATTCCTGAATACTGTAAAGTATAAAACTCAAGCTGTGTAAATATCATTTTTGTGATATTTCATCTGAAGTTTGACTTAGGATGTTCATATTTATGCTTAAAGTATGCACTATATTAATTGACAAGCACTCCTCAAAATGACTCCTAAACATTCACTTGCAATTCTGAAATAGCCATTTAAGTTTTCACGCAGTTCTGTGGGTCACCAGACCCGAAACGTTACCATTTTTTTTCCTTCGCAGATGCTGCCAGACCTGCTGAGCTGCTCCAGCAACTTTTTATTCCTGACTTGCACCATCCACAGTTTTTTTCAAAGGCAGGTCTATCTTCTGATGATCTAAAATCACATCTCTTCGACTACAACAAATTATCCTTAGTTGAGCTGGTCATTTCCAAAAGTTTATAATAAAAAGATGTACGGTATCACAGTGAAGATTTTGGATTTTTAAAAAATAAAGCATGGCTTAAGCATGGTTTTACTCTCTATATTTGGCCCATCAGTTGTTACAAAATGTTTTGCATGGGAATCTAAATTCCTGTCTTAGGGTGTTTAAATGAGGGAGAAGTTTCATCTGTTTATTTCATTGCAACTCTCCATAAGCTGATGACTTGCCTCGCCAACAGGTCCTGCTAATCTCTCTCTCTCTCTCTCTTTCTCCCTCCCGCACGCGCGTGCTTCCCCCCCCCCCCCCCCCACCTCGCGCTCTCTCATCTATATTCAGTGTATTCCTTTTTTAAATGTTGATAATGAAATCTTGGAGTCGGATAAGAGGGAGCAGAATTCTCAACAGGAGGCCCGATTTACTCAGTGTGTTATTGAGCAATTTCTCTCATTTCTGTCTGCAAAATGGATAAACATCAGAACTCTGTTTCTGTTCCCACTGAAATTGCTACGAGAAGCAGCCACAACTCGAACCTCACTTCAACGGGGTGAAGATGTCATTGCTTGTGATTGTGGCCATGTCTCTTTTGTCAGTCTCCTTCCTGGCTATAACTGCAGGTGTTTACGTCACTCTGTGGTTTGCAGTCCTGTTGTAATTCTGAAAGTTGTCACAAGTGGACAGTGGTTAAGAAGGCACTTAGCACTTCGCATTCATTGCTTAGACCATTGAACATAGGAGTTTGGATATCATTGACAATGTACGAGATGTTGTGAGGCACTTTTGGAGTACTGTGTACAGTTCTATAGTCACCCTGTCATAGGAAGGATATTATTAAATTGAAGACAGTTCAGAAGATTTACCAGGATGTTGCTGAGACTAGAGTTGGATTAAAAAGATAAGCTGGGAGTGTTTCCAGTGGAGCATCGAGGTTGAGGGGTGACTCCTTTATAGGATCATAAGGGGCATAATAAGGTGAATAGCAAGGGCTGTCTCTCGAGAATGGGAGAGTTCAAGACTGGGGCATATTTTTTAAGGTGAAATGAGAGATTTAGAAGGGGCCTGAAGGACAGCTTTTTCAGAGGGTGGCCTGTATGTAAAATGAATGCCAAGTAAGTGGTAGTTGTACATACAGTTAATATTTAAAAGAAATTTAGATAGGAAAGACTTGGAGGAATATTGGCCAACTGCAGGTGAGTGGGACTACATTAGTTTGGGAAACTTAGTTGGCGTGGACAAGTTAAATTTAAGAGTCTGATTCTATGACTCTATATGTAATGGAGGTCACTTATGCTCTCTGTTCACTTAATTCTCTCTGCCAGAGAGAAACTAGAAAAGCAAGCAGATACCTTGTGGGTATCTAATTGGATGAAAACACAAATGTAAACTCTTGAGCATTCCCTTTGTACTAGTTTCCCATCTGCTTTGGCCTGGCTCAGTGGTTGCAACATGGCTGATGAAAGTCTGCAAATGGTCTTGAAAATGATTATCCAGCAGCTCTGGTACTAGAAAGGGTTTGGCTTCAAACCTCCTATGAGAGCAGCATCAGTCTAGGCTGAGAGGCAACTGGCGAGAACAGCAGATCAATGCTCCTGATCTGTAGCTATTGCCTCAATGTGATGAACTGTGTAAATTGTTAGGCTGTTGTAACACCTTTGCAAACCCCTTCTAAAGCTATTCACCAAATCATGGTGTCAGTATCTGAGCTGGTGTCTGTGAGCATTCCACTTAACAATGGAGTAAAATGTCTATCTTGTTCTTCCATAACTGTCTTAGCGGGTTGTAGTTTGTGTATATTGGAATGGAGAGAGGAACAAGGGTTGGGTTGTGGTGAGAAGTTGGGTGGGAAAGTAAAAGGTGGACCATCTATAGGTTCTAAATCTGAAGAGATAATTGGTTGAGGGAGAAGCTGGGAATGACAAGGAGGATTTGGTTAGAGGAAACCCTCCCGCTGTCACTTCAGCTGTGCATTATCAACAGTCACTCTGGATGCCATAATCTTCCATGTGAGTAAGGATGTACAGCTGCCACCTAGATAAGGCTGTTTGTCTGCTACCTTGTCTTGCAAGAGTGAATTAAGCATCTCAAATGAGATTGATCTATTTGGGGGATGTGGGTATCATGTTTTAATAGCGGGCACTTCTAAACATTTGTGTAAGGTTAGCAGCACTACTAGGTGTGTGAACTGAGGTGGAGTTATGAATGTTGGGTTTAAGTCATAAGTGATGGAGAGGGGACAGGAGTCGTGTGAAAGGCCATTTTTAAAGCTCAAGGAGAGGAAAACAGTGCAAAGTAGTAATATAGCTAATGATAGTAAGTGTAACAAGAAGGGACAGCAACTTAAGTACACTCCAGAAAATAAGGTCAGACAAATGTATGCAGTGAGTCAGGGAGAAAGAAAAGTTGCCAGTGGGTGACTGTTAGTGGATGAAAATAGGTTGGCTATGATATCAGCCCACGTCAAGACCATCTTGTGGTATGGGAGTGGGTAAAGGACATGGAAGAAGGTTCTCAGGCCCTAAAATAAATTAAACTTGACCCTGAACTTGAATCCTGAAGGCTACATCAAAATGAGGTGCCATCTATCCAGTTTGCACTGAACCTTGTTGGATGCTCCACTGCATATTTACCAGCTTTTCCTAGCTACAATGAGTTCTGAAGACTGGACCTGAAACGTTGACACTGCTTTCTTCATATGGATGCTGCCAGACCCACTGAGTTTCTCTAGCAGTGTTTCAGATTTCCAGTGTTCAGTGTTTTCTCTCCTTTTGTTTTTGGTTGTTTTTTTTTGTTTTTTCTCTGATAATCACTTGATTTTAACCTCCAATTGAACTAAAGGTAGCCTGGAGAATGAATTCATTGTGTGTATTCAGTTCAGTTTATAATAAGTCTCTAATCGGGAAATTTGAAGTGCCCTATAATTAGGGAGCTAAAAATACCCTGACAATTTTGGTAACCTTGAAAATGGCAGCATTTGATTGTTGGCACATCGGTATGTGAAGGAGGTAAGATGTAGACCTGAGTTGCAAAGATCATGCTTGTGATTGTCCACATACAGTGATTGACACTAAAAATAAATGCCTTCACAATACCCATAGTTTATTATCTTCACCACATTAGGAGTGGGCCACTTGAGTTGTCAGCTGTAAAGTACTGTACTATAGGTTGATCCCGGACATACATGTGTGAGCTGATCTCTGCTCAATTGTTATGGCTGTTGGCATCTACATCCCTAAGCTGTAGATGATGATTATTTGGGGTTTAGGTTTTGATTTCAAGTTGACAATCACATTGATCATCAGTAATTATGATACAGTGTCAGAAGTTATGAAATGTCCAAAACTATTGTGCAGTCTTGTTTGAAGAACTGCCATTTGGGTGACACTTAAAACTATTAGAGCCTTGAACAGCATTATGCTAGCACCTTCAGTAGGAGTAAATAAATCAGTATTGTGAAACTTGAAATAAGTGACTTTCTGCTTCTTTGTAGATAATGGCAAAGACTGCAATACGTCAGGCTGTTGATGAGAAGGTTGTCTGGTCTGGGTGGATGTGCTGTGTTGACGGAGACTTGGGCTTGCTGGAATCTCTCCCAGTGGAGTTTATCTGTCTACCCTTGCTATTTGCTAATGGCCCTGAAACAGTTACAACCATGGTCGGGGAATGGTTGCAGAAAACATTTGACTGTTATGTCAGTGCCTTTCCCATTAGTTCCGAGAACCTGACGTGGATGGCTGCCATGTGGGCCAATTGTTTCTCAGACTCTCATCAACGGATGATGGAATTGGAGTGGTTTGTGGCTCCTATACAACTGACCATTTCACTTAGTATTCACCCAGAGGATGCTAAAGCGCTGTGGGAGAGCATTCACGCAAACAAGGATGAAATCACCATTGAGGAGGTGGAGCTATTTATGAGCAGCCTCCATTCACATTTCTACAGGCATTTTGGGGTGCGACTTGCAGCAATGCAACTAGTAAAGGTATCAACAGCTGTAGCATCTGCTCACTGTGATGGCAAATTTAAGGTAAGAAACCAATACCCTTTGGAGTTCAAGCAGATAGTGACTTTGTTTGTTTGTTTTCTCCCTAACTAGGAGAGCACTTAACACCTCCTAAATGCCTAGACAATAATAAAAAGTCAACATTGTTGCTCTGGATATACATAGACCACACTGGGTACAAACAGCAGATTTCCTTCCCTAAAGTTAGCAAAATCAATTTTTGACACTTGATGGTTACGTGGTTGCCAGTTGTCAGATTTTTACTTTAGACTTCTGTTGAATTCACATTTCATTAGTAAAATTTCACCATGATGTCCCCAGAAAATCTGAAACAAAAACAATGCTGGCGGAACCAGTCTGTAGTGAGAAAGCAGAGTTAGTCTCGGGTCCAGTGACCCTCCTGCAGAATACATGACATCAAAATTAACTACTTTCTCTCCACAGATGCTGCCAGATCTGCTGAGTTTCTCCAGCCACCTGTTTTTGTTCAGATTTCCATCATGTGCTACAACTTGCCTGGGGTCTAGATTTCCTAGTCCATTGACACTGTGCCACCATCTTCCACAGCACTGATTCTGCAGAGAATTTTCTATATAGTCTGTTCTCCATCAACTTTTATTAATATAATTAAATGTATTTTAAGAGAAATTTTTTGGCCTTTCAGAATTTAGGACTACAGAAAGCAGGTAGGAAAGGAGTTGATGTCCATAATTAGCCAAGGTAAGATCAAATGATAAAGCAGATTCCAAGGGGCTGTGAGATTTGTCTCCTCTTGTGTTCTCAACATGTACGCAATCAGCTGTAATGTCAATGTATACAATTTCCAGAAGATTAACTGTTTTGTAATGTCTTGTTTCTATTAATTCTCCTCCCATGGTGATATGCTTCTTCAAATCTAAACAGCAGCTCTAATACAGACTTTCCCAAGATTAGCAGCAGAGAATAATCCCAACGTCAGCCATAAGTACCCTTGCAATCTGTTGGTGGGTCCTGTTGCATCCTTGCATGTGGTGTTCCATTGTGAGCAGAACAGAAACAGGAGTGGTAGGAGTGATTTATATAAATGGAAACTGGAAACACAGTAGGAAAATAGATTACAAATGACCTAACTTTGGAAGAAGTTGAGAATTCCACTGGGATGGAGAGAAACATTTTTTTGCATCCCATTCAGCGTTTAAGTGTGAGACTAATTGGTAGCTTAATTTGCATGTAAGTAACTGAGGTTTGTATAATCCCCTATCAACGGTGCAAAGGAGTACTTAAATTTTGAAGAAACTGTACTCTTAAACAAGAGTGCAGATATTCAAAATTACACACTTGCCTTTCAAAGTCTTCTGTACCAGAAATTCTTGGACAGAGCTGATCTTTCTCTGCAGCTTCCCTTTTAGGCTGGAGCACTACATTTCTGTTCTATGACCTTGGTGTACTTATGTAAGTTGTGATTTGTCTGGATAGTGTGGAAAAATAATACTTTTGTCTCTCAACATGTGGACAATAATAAATCAAAGTGAATTGAGCTTAAAAATCATCTTGTAAAAACCTGACCCAAAAATCCACTAATTTAGCAGTAGGAAAATCAGGTCCAAAACCACACCCTTCCCACCTCCACTTTTGTCCGTAATGCTGTGTTCTGGGATTTGAATGTCCAGCACCATAGTCAAGCATTTTGACAGCTTCTGTGAAAGATGAAGTAGTTGAGGTGAAGATGCCCAAGGGGTAAGGGGTTAAGAGCACAAGACAGTACGTAGTAAAATCTTGCTTGGGAAGGTGGAGGAAGGGTCTGGGTCTGCTCTGGTTCTGGATAGTTTGAAACTAGAAGGGGAGAGGGTGAGAGGTTAGATCTGAAGAGCTAGTGTGGCTCCAGGGGGAGCACAATGGTGGGTCCAGTGTTCTCCAGATCAGTCGTTAGAAAAATTCAATTTCTAAATGGCCCCAACATGCAATTTGTTTGCAATGTAGAAACTTCTCCCTTTTACTTCCTCTACCAAGATTTACAAATTTTTCTGAAGGGCCTTCATACAAAAGAGCAGTTGTCAAAAATTCTGAAGTGTAATCCCATTGGATTTGTCCAACTTTAATATAAAAATGGAATCTGGCTTAATAGATCATTTAACTTTTGCAGTTGGTTAACACTTAATCACTGAAGCATATTCACATGAGGCTGCAGATCTTTCTTAATAAGAGAACATATAAATTTTATTACACAAGAATGATTAAATAAATAAACAAGACTTAATACAAGCATCAAGACCGTTTCAACCTATTTCCCATCATCTGTTATAAAGACTTAGTCCCACAGAAATATTATGAGCATCTATTTAAATCTTTACTTAAATAATGTTTTTTATTTCTGTACTTGAATACTGTGCTTTTTAAACAGTATTCCTTTCCAAATTCAATGGCGTGAAGCTGTCACAATTACTAAACTTTGACAGCTTAAATTTCTATCCAAACTCGACTGGCTTAGAAGCTCCACAGACTAAAAAAATATTCTACCTTCTGAAATGCTGGAATCTTACAATCTTGAATTTTGAGTCTTTTTGTTCGAGTTCAAAACTAAAATTTTCTTAAAATATTTGTTCTGCCTGTCATGTACCCAACAGCATAAACATTTTCATCCGTTAACAGTGCAGGGGTTTGCCCTGGCACACAACTGCAGTTTGATAATTTTCCTTCTTATTGGGAGAGTCAGAGGGGCAAATATGTGGGCAACGTTTTGTGTAGAAACATCAGGGCAATAACAAGGGACTTCAACTATTTCACTATCAACTGGAATACAAACTCTGAAAGCAAAAGGACACAATTCTTGAACTGCTTTTTTTTTTAGCCAGCATGTAACAAGCCAACGAAAGGGCAAAATTCTAGATGTAGAGTTGGGAGATGAAATTGGGCAAGTGGAGAGAGTAGCAGTGGTCATCCATCTGGTGATAACGATGACAAACCTATGGTCACTGGTAAGGGACAAGAATTTGAGTAAATGTTCTAAATCAGGGCAATGCAAATTTACAATGCTGAGATCTAGTATCCAGACCACTCTTACATGAACTGCCAAAATCGATGGCAAAAAATTGAATTCCAAATGATGTTCTGAGTAGTGTAGATGTGTTCCAACAAGAAAAAACAGGTGTAGTGCCAAATCTATACCCCTCCCATTATTCAGAAACATAAGTGATAAAGTAAAGCAGAAAAATAGAATTTGACAATCTCTGGAACATATTTTAGGTGACTTGGAGTATAGAAAATACAGGGGTAGACATTGGTTAGGCCACAGATGGAATACCATGTGTGGCGCTCATTCCAATAGTGTGGCAAAGGCATGATTGCACTGGAGAGGGTCCAGATGTGATTCACCAGGATGTTGCCTGGGATGAAAGGTCTGTTGTGAGGAGGGATTGAATAGGCTGGGTTTATTTTCCTTGAAGCAGAGAAGGCTGATGGGGGATCTGATTTGAGGTTTACAAAATTTGACAGGCATAGGCAGAATACTTTGTCAGAATCTTTCCCCATGGCAGACATGCCCGAGACCAGACGGCAAGAGTTTCAGGGAGAAGTAAGTGGTTTAGAGGAGATTTTACAGAAAGAAAATTTCACGCATAGAGTAGCAGAAATATGGGCAAGCTGTGTAAAGTGGAGGTAGGTACACTCTCAACATGTAAGAAGCATCTGGATGAACACTTAGCTGACCATGACCTGGCATTTTATGAACCAAGTGCAGATAAATGGGATTCATATAGTTTGGTGTTTTTTCTTTTGGGAATAAAACTGGTGGGTCAAAGGGCTGGTGTGTGACTATGAATCTCTCTACTTTTCACAAAAAAAGCTAAAAATGTTAAGAAAAATTTTAAAATTAGCTGGTTAAAGTGAAGGAATATCTAATTCTCTCAACTGTGGTGAAGACTATTAAGAAAATGGTCATTTCAAATGTACACTTTAACTTGAGTGCAGATAATTATGCAAGGTTATTAATGAACAACAAATTTCAAAGAATGAAAACATTCTAGTGCTTCCTTCCCACCGATGCTGTCAGACCTACTAAGTTTCTCCAGCAAATTTTTGTTTTTCTTTCAGATCTCCAGCATCAACAGGTGTTTTAGTTAAATGGATAAAATGTATCCTGAGACTGTTAAAGGAAGCTGAATCAAATGGTGGATGCTCAGGGTCATATTCCAGCCTTCACTAGATGAGGATGGTATCACAGCATTGATGGACTACAAATGCTGTACCATTATTCAAAAATAGAAGCATAAGTCAAATAATTATAGATTTGGGGGAGTCTGATCTCAGTGAGCAAATTATTAGAATCTATATGGAGAGAGAATTAACTCCTCCTTAGAAAGGCATGGATTAATCAGGGATAGTCAGCATGGTTACATTTAAGGGAAGGTTACATCTTGCTGTCTTGTCTTATTTTTGAGAAGATAACAATTGAGGGTAATACAATGGATCTTGACTAAACAAGTTTCAGTAAAGCATTTGACAAGGTCCCATGAGCAGACTGGTCAGAAAAATTAAAATTCAGGGATACAAGGAAATGTGGTTAAGTCAGATCCAAAACTGGTTCAGTGACAAGAAACTAGGACGGGTTTTGTAAATGGTTTGTGAAACACCACTGGAAATCCCAGTGCTCAGTGTTGGATTTCTTGCATTTGTCACGTATGTTAATGATTTGCACTAGAATGTGTGGTTTGTTTCTGACAATACAAATCGGCCAAGTAATGGCCAGGATTGAACAGGATGGCTGATATCAATAGTTTATAGAAGTAGTTGTGCTGAAGAACAGAGAAACCTAGGGCTTCAGGTACATAATTATTGCAAGTTTGCATCAGTGTTAGGGTGGTTAAGAAGGCATTTAGCACACCTGCCTTCATTGCTCAAAACTTGAGTATAGGAGTTGGAAAGTGATGTTGAGATTGTGTGTTATCTATGTTGCTGGGGCCTCTTCTGGAATACAAAGTATATTATTATGCCAAAGAAGGTTCAGAAGAGATTTAACAGGATGGTGCCAGGAATGGGAGGTTTCAGCTATAAGGATAGGCTTTTTTTCCACTGGAGCATAGGAGGTTGAGGGGTGACCTTTAAAGAAATTCATAAAATTGTGGCTGGTGTCTTTCCCCATAGGGTGGGGATTTCAAAACTAGGGGCATATTTTTTAAGGTGCAAGGAGATGGTGTGAAAAAGTTGCCCCTTTAGGTCCCTTTCAAATTGAAGGGTGGTTTGTATACTGAATGAATTACCAATGGACATAGTGGCTGCAGGTACTATTAGGGTCAGGTGTCAGAACAGGTACGTAAAGTAGTCTTTTTTTTTAAAAAGACAAATGGGATGACTTCCTTCACTGTGGGAGCTATTGAATACAAAGCAAGGACAGAACACTGGTTAGGCCTCAGCTGCAGTTTTGTGTACAACTTTGGTCACCACATTGCTGAAAAGACAATTGCTTTAGAGGTAGTACTAAAATTTATAAGCTTGTTGCCAGCACTTAAATTGTGGTGGAGGACAAATTCAACATGTGAGGGTTCTTTGGAAAAGAGGAGGCTGGGGTGTATAAAATAATTAAGGGCTTGATAGAATGGAAGGGGAACACTTTATTTCCCCTAGCAGAGAAGTTAATCACCAAGGAGCATGGCTTGAAGGTAATTGGTAGAAGGATTTGAAGGGACTTGAGAGGAAAAAGCAGAGGGTGATAGGTATCTAGAATTTGCTGTCTGTGTAGTCATTGGGGTTAGAAACTAGTTTGTGTAAAAGGAACCTAGATTTGCACACAAAATGTTGTAACTCGAATGTGTCACACCAAATCTTGAAGGTGGAATTAGAACAGGCAGCTGGTTAGTCATTTGGCAGACAAGATGGGTTGAAATGGCCTCTTAATGTGTCTCAAACTTTTGGTCCTACTGACAGTGTGCTGTCTCCAGTCAGAGATACAATTGGTTGTACCAGTTTGAAAATCTTCTACACTCCTTACTGAAAAATTTGTATTATGTTTCCCACTCCCTCTTTTTTAATAAAAGCACAAACACACTTCCAGTGTAAGAAAGTGGTTACTTCACTTGTTTTAATCATTTGTGGGATGTGCCTGATTCGAATTGCATAAATCTGGAGAGTGTACTACTGCTCATCTAACTAAGATTTATTTATATACACAATAGTGCTAGTTATTCTTTCTTTCCAACAGCTGTTCAACTGCAAGCATATAGACCATGTGCTGCCTTTCCTAACTGAGCTGGCTTTTCATCAGATACAGTACCAACCACGTCTCTGCAGCAGTATTGATTAAATGTGACTGGATCACAACATATCCTCTCTTGGACCCTTGGACAATTTTCCTGCTCTGAAGACAACCAGTCATTAGACTGAATCACAATCCTTGGATGTGCAGAAGGAAACAGATGTGACAGAGTACCCAGAAATAAAGTTTTTCTGCAGACTGACTGCTTAAGACAAAAACTTTTCATTTGTTCATGAAGAAACTGAGCTGCTAAAACCGGATTATCTTTTGGTCCTGGTGCAGTATGCCAGCTGCAATTGTTGGCTTCTGACCCTTTTTTTAAAAATAGCTGTGACCTGAAAGGACTCTGTCCCATTTTTAAAAAATAACATTGCACAAACTTTATTCAACTTTGACGTCAGGACTTATAGTCAAGGTTGGTGTTGAACAAATTTTACTCTAGGGAATATTATCCCAGTTTTTTATACAGTGTAAGTAAAGCTAAAATTACTAATTTTGTTTTTAACACACTTCACAATCCAGTGGGAAGGCCTACAATTTCCAAATCCTTCTGGAAACTTAAAACAATTTCATTGTGTTTATACAGATGGTTATCTTCAATTATTGTTGAACCAAGAGAAATCTGTTGTTTTACCTGAAGATGTTGGTGACCTTCAATAAAGTATTGGAACCTAAATTACTGCTTTTTAAACTGTTTCAAAGTGTGTAAAGAACTTCATATGCTTGCATATGATAGTGCAAGAATCATAAAATGTTACTACTTAAATTTACAGTAGATGAGTGGACAATGTGAAACAATGTCCTGACTTACCTATCCTTGACTTCACTCAACCCTGTCTCATCCTCACTTTGACCCTACATGGACTCCAGCATTGACAGTGTACTTAACTCTGGAATTTGGTATTATTAAATTTGATTTTTGTTTTCCCCTAAAGGTGCAAGACAATCTGAAAGTTGAGCTCAATGTTAATAAGGTGAGCTGGTGGTGATTGCTGGGTTTTATGGTGCTTCCTTCTCTAAACAATTGGGAGAAGAACTGTAATTTAATTTCACATTTTAAATTACTGAAGAATTTTTAAAAATAACTATTTTAAAACTTGAATTTTTTAAAAATACGATAAAGGGATGGCCAGCTGAGTTGCAGCATGTGGCGGATGAAAGGAAAAGAAAATGAATAATTTGGAGGTAAAGCCAACCTCTGGGCAAGAATGGAACTAAACTAGAAAGATTGGAAGGAAAAATTAGCTGAACAATGGTCTACTTTAAGAAATGGTTTTAGCACGGTCTAGGTATATTCCCTTAAGGGGAAAGATAGGGCAAACAAATTCAGAGCTGTCAGCTTAGAGTGTGGGGGGTGGAGGCAGAAGGAGAAAGGAAAAGAAGGAATAAGGGTTTTAATAAACACTTTGGCCTGGAGGAAGACTCAATGTTAATGAATGGGGACAATTAAGTCTGCAGACGATACAAAATTTGGAAATGGTGTAGAATTTCAAAAGATCTGGATGTGAGTTTGCTCGCTGAGCTGGAAGATTCGTTTTCAGACGTTTCGTCACCATTCTAGGTAACATCAGTGAGCCTCCGAAGTGCTGGTGTTATGTCCCGCTTTCTATTTATCTGCTTAGGTTTCCTTGGGTTTGTGATGTCATTTCCTGTTCTTCTTCTCAGGGGATGGTAGATTGATTTGGAGCCAGTGTGTTTGTTGATGGAGTTCCGGTTGGAATGCCATGTATGTAAGGATGAGTGATAGTGGGTGTCCCACTATCACTCATCCTTACACACAGATGAGGAAGGGCACCACTTTGATTGGGACAACACATCCATCCTAGGACAAGCCAAACAGAGACATGCACGAGAATTCCTAGAAGCATGGCATTCCAACTGGAATTCCATCAACAAACACACTGGCTCCAAATCAATCTACCATCCCCTGAGAAGAAGAACAGGAAATGACATCACCAACCCAAGGAAACCTAACCAGATAAATAGAAAGCGGGACATAACACCAGCGCTTCGTCGGAGGCTCACTGATGATGTTACCTAGAATGGTGACGAAACGTCTGAAAGCTAACCTTCCAGCTCAGGGAGCAAACTCACATCCAGAACCTCAACCTGAGCTACAAATCTTCTCAACTCGCTATTTCAAAAGATCACTGACAAGTTGAATTAGACTAGGTGTAAGATAAAGTTCAGTAAAGAGAAGTGAGGCACATATTGGTAGAAAGAACATTGAGAAACAGTTTAGAATAAAGGGTACTATTCTAAAGATTGTGTGCATACACTATTTAGAAGTAGCAAGACAGGAAGCAAGAGCAGTTAAATATAGTCTTCGAGGACACAGTACAAAAGCAAACTTAAGACACTAGTTGGACCTCAGCTGGAATAAGATGTACAGTTCAGGGTGCCACACTTCAGACAGGATGTGAACATGTTGGAGAGTACAGAAGAGGTTTAGAAGAGTAGTTCCAAAGGTCAAACAAACATCACTTCTGAAAACAGACCAGGTGAGTTGGGTCTATTTTTCTTGGAGAGCTAAAGGGTAACAAGAAATTTTGATGAAAGTTCATAAAATCACAAGCTATGAATGGAACCAAAGCTTACAAGAACGTGGACTTGAGGCTGTGATCTGATCAGCTGAGATATTAATCAATGACAAACTGGGCAGGCCTGAATGTCTGTTGTCCTTTTCTTTTCATGTTCTAAGTTGTAACCTCTAATCTGTTGATTGTAATCATTTGTAACTAACCTTTCAATTTCATTAAATCTGTGCTGGCTTTAAGAGAAGCTCAACAGGTCCAACAGTATCTGAAGACAAATCAGATCAATATTTCCATCATATAAAGGAATATCTTTGTCTAATCTGCTTCTTGCTCAGAAAATTGATAGGGTGATTTCATCACTAAGGATGGTTCCACTAGGATTCTACAAGGTTTAACACTTGTGTTCCTGGTTGGTTTTTTAAACACTATATGTAAATGTATTCCTTATATTCAAGTCCAAAGCAAAGTTTAAATCAAAAGGGCCAGTTTTTGTATTGCCTGTAATGAAGTTTGGAGGCTACAGGCTGTGCATGGTCGTCAGGTGAACAGAACTCATCTGAGGCAAGGGAAAGTTCAATAAATGGTAGGATACTAAAGTGTACAGGAATTGGGATCTTAGAGTGCATTACAGTAGATGATCAGGTAATCTAGTTTCTCAAGATGACTGACTTGTTTATTAGGATACAGCATTGAAGTTATGCTCAAACTGCTTAGGCTATAGCTGCAGTTATGGACACCATTATTATTTGAAAATTTATTGCACTAGAAGGTATACTGGGATTTGAGAATATTGTCTGGACTAGAGAATTTCTGTTGAGAGAGTGGAATTGATTTTTCTTTGGAAGAAGAGGCTGAGGGAAACTTAAATAATAGTCTTATTTACCTTACTGATAGCATAACTAGTGGACATGAATTTAATGGAAATTTCAGCAAAACATTTTTCATCTGAGCCGGGATTTGGAACTTAGTATCTGAAGGATAGTAGAACCAGAAACACTCTCGATTTGATTTGATTGATTTTGCACTTTACAGTACTGTAATGTATAGAATTAATTCCATTTCCCTGTTCTTGGTTTAAGCTGAATTGCTACTTGTCCACTGGCATGGGCACAACGATCATGGCCTTCTTCCATGCTGTAAATATCAGATTTCATATCCCTAGTCAATTCATTTTATTCAATAAAATCATCACAGCCACCTCCCCTGAAGTAACATCTACCTCACTAGACTCTCACCATCAACTCTAGATAAATTCAGTGTGATCGAGGAAAGAAGCTAATTTTGGTTTGGTGACTGCCAATTCCATTAGACATTTTAAAGCCAAACTATTTTCATGATATTTCAACATTTTATACAGATTTTTTTTTTAACTTTAAAAAAAGTGTAAGACATTACTCACCTAGGAAAGTGTTTTTTATAAATAAATCACTTAAGGTTGTGGGTTTTGCTGGAAAGGCCAGTATTTATTACCCATCCATAGTCCATGTGGTGCAAGTACAACAACAAAAGTATTAGGGAGAGATTTTCAGGATTTTGATCCAAACTGCTTAAAAAACAGTGATCATATTTCAAAGTCCTGAGGAGAGTGGCTGGCAAAACTTGCAGGTAGTAGTGTTTCCAATGCAAACAAAACATTTTATTTGTGGAAAATACATAATTGTTCATTTCTTGTCTGCTTTTTGAAAAATTCAGTGATGCAATAGTAGAAACTTTAATTAAAGTAGAACAACTAATGTTGTTTCTACCTTAGCAATGGTAGCCAATAAGTTTGATAGTAATAAGGTGGTAATTTGATAATTTTAAAAAAAACTAAAGGAGATGAAATCAGTTCTCACTGGATAAGGGGAAAAGTTTTCATTTATTTTAATTGTCTTTGACCAGTTTGTCTCATCTGTGACATACATTGTGGGGCTGATGCTATCCATTTTTATCAAACAAATGTCATGTGGCAACTGCAATATGCTCATATTAACAAAGCACAGGAAATATACAGAAGTAGCATTGTGCTTTGCTGTAACCACTGCACAACTGTCTGTGGTAGGTATTTCATGTGCACACCTTGCAACCAAGGCTATGTAGATTACATAAAGGTACTTTCATGACACCCTGATAAGTACAAGGTGCAACAAATTAATGTTATATTAAATGGCTGTCTTTGAGGGGCATTCCTTGCCTTGTTTCTGCCTAGGGTCAGACAATTGCTGCAACTATCATCCACTACACTGTTTTAAATTAAACAACATTTTGAACTGGATAACTTATCAAATAAATATAATTTATTGGAGAATTAAGAAAGGAAAATTTTGACACAAGCTACCCTCAAGTCAGACCATTTGTAGAATCAGGTGCCACTCCATGGCCACGAATACAGAATCTCAGCTGACACTATAACCACTGCATGCGATAGGTTCAACAAAGGTAAAAGTTCACAACACTAAGAAAAGCAGTTCTGTTTTTGTTTGTTTCAGTTCGCCAATGTTTCAGCCATTATTTATCCTGACAAAGCACTAAAACTTCTTCTCTGGGAGCTCAGAGCAGGTAAATACCTGTCATGTTCCCTTTGTGACAAGAGGAATAAGGTGTTTTCTTTAAATGATTATAAAGCGCACATCCAAGTTCCTGAAAGTTTCATAACATAAATGCAAGTTTTTCTTAAATTAGAATATTAATAGACTAAAATAATTCAAGAACATTCAAAGTAGGAAAGGGGGATTAGCACAAACAGCTTGGGATTAAAAAGACAAAGTTGATGCGATAAAAGGTTTATTTCTATGCCATTGTAACAGTGTGAGACTAATAAAACTTTAATACAATGGGCTGGATAAAGTGAGATTGAAAAACAAGATGGATTTCTTCCAGATCAATTTACTGAAAACATTTCTGGAATCTGATTCAATGAACTTTTTACAATAAAATGGGACATAGTACAGATTTTCTTAAAAACAAAACAAAACCAAACACCAAGACTTTTATTGACATTTGGATAGTTGAGTGTGCTAATATTCCACTCCCCCCCCTCAGAAAAAAAGACAAAGCACTATCCATTCAATTAGATTCAATAAATGATATGGGGATTTTCAAGCACTACAATGCTTGGCTGGGCTAGGTGTTGTGTGTAAAATATCTGCAGAAGAAGGAGGAGGAGCCATGCATCATATTTGGTTAAACAGCTTCTTGCTCAAGTGACATGATGTATATCATTGTGTGCTCCTGTGATTGAAGGGAATAAAGGTTTGTATTCATGGGAAAGTGTATCGCAGTGCCCTTCAAGAAGTTTCCAGTTATGTACCATTTGGGGAGGACAGTTCTATGTCATACTCCTGTTATATATCCTGAATAGAAAAAACCACATTCACTGCACCAAAAACAGAATAGTAAACATCAGGAAAAAAGTACATTACAGTAGCTATGCATGGTATTACTGTGGTTCTCTAGTGGAGAGCAACTAAAAGAACTTTCATTTGCTCATTTAACATTCATGACAGTTTCCTTTTTAAACTGCAACATGTGGAATTGTGAACTGTTCTATTTGACAGGCAACTTAGGTTTGCACATGGTTTCCATAATGCTAGTTGCTCTGAAGAATCTTCTGTCACGCTGCACACTGATACTTCTCACCTCTGTTTTTAAAAGTCCTCAAAAATTGAAAGATTAGAAAATCGATTTCATCTCTGTCTGTGAGTACGCAACTCTTTTGCACTTCCAGTTTAACCACCAAGGTACTATCAACTGATTTCAATAAGAAAGCTTTCTCCACACATAAATTGGAGGCACCAATATTAACATCCTTTAGAACTAATCATAGACTTACCTAGAAGTCTAGTTTTTCCACAGAACACTTATTGCACCAAACTGTCTTCAGGTTACTTAATGGAGAGCAACTCTCTTCTTTTGACTGAAAAGCAGCCAGATTCCACCAAATTTAAAATATTTGCTCCAAAACAATTACAGCATCGAATAGCAGCAAAGATTCCAGAGTTTACAGGTTACCATATATGGGATTCGCAGTGCGTCATTTTGATCACACCCACTCCACCACCCAGTCTGCGATAGTTCATACCTCCATATAATCTGTTTTTGTGGCAAAGGGATGAAAGGAAAGAAAAAAAAAAGTCATCTCAAGCTTCTGCCTTTCTCAAAGATGTAAATTGGTTTACTTATGACTCATAAGTTCACAAGTAGAAAACTACCTCCATACGTCAATTCAGTACCTACTGCTATGTGCCTATGTGTGGCTCAGTTCATCTGTCTTGTTCCTTAGGCTCCTTACAATAAAATATATTCCATTTAGCCTTGCTAAACTCATTTGTTTCAGGAGGCAGGGCCATTGAATATATTTGAGAAACATTGACAACATTTTTGGTTGACAAGAGAGGAGTAGCCATAGTTTTATTGAATGGCTGAGCAGACTTAAGTGGACTGAATAGCCTTACCATATGAAGGGTAATAGAACCAGAAACTCTCCAGGTTGATTGGCACTTAAAGTATCATAAGGTTTAGAGGTAAACCAAGAACTAAAGTGGAATTAAGCTGGATTGCTACTTGGCCACTGGCATAGACACAATGATCCTGGCCTCCTTCTATGCTGTAAATATTGGATTTCATATCCACAGTCAATTCATGTTTTTCAATAAAATCATCACAGCTTCCTCCCTGAAGTAACATCTACCTCACTGTTGCCTGTTGACTTACTGGGCTCTCACCCATCAACTCTGGATACATTCAATGTGACACAGGAAAGAAGCTCACTATTTGGTGATTGCCAATTCTGTTAGACATTTTAAAGCCTAACTATTTTCATGATATTTCAACATTTAAGGTTTTACACTTTTCTCCTTTTAAAGAAACATGATCTGTATAAGACATTACTCATGTAGCAAAGTTTTTTTAAATTAAGGGGACTAAATGGCCTTATTACTGTTGCTATTTCTTGTGTCTTTAAGATGCTCCCTTTTGTCAAAGTGGTCTATGAATTTCAAAGAATATCACAGGTCAGAGGGTGACCATTCAGCCCAATAAAAGCCTGCACCAAATCATTCAAAGAGCAATCTAGTTAATTCCACTTTTCAACTCTTTCCCCATATTCCTCCGATTTTACTTCAAGTATGTATTCAATTTCTTTTTGAAAATTATTAATCGAAACATCCATAAACTCGTCAAACTGCACGTTCCAAATCCTAATCAGTGGTTACTTTAAATTTTTCATGTTGCCTCTAGTTGTTTTGCTAGCCTCTTTAATCATGCCCTCCTCTTATTGCTCCTGCAGTTACTGGAAACAGCACCCTTTATTTACTATCTAACCTAGTCATTATTGAAAACATCTCTTACTAACTCTCCTTTTAGCCTTCCCAGGTTTAAAGATTTCAGCACTAGCTTCTTCAGTCTATCCATGTAACTGTAATCGTTCAACTGTGGAATCTATTAAATCACTTTTGTTACCCTCTCCAAAAGACATCCTTCCCAATATGTAGTCCACAGAATTAGTTACAATGTTCCATGTAGGGCAGAATCATCATTTTACACAGATTCAGCAGAACCTTTTGTTTTTCTGCCTAGTGCCTCTATGTAACAAATTCCAGGATTCCACTAACTCTGTTAACCAATACTGCCTCTTTAAAAGTTTTTCACATGTAAAATGAGTACAGTTGACAAGAGATGTCAATTGCTGGATGATGCAGCAGTCAACCTTATGAACTTATTAAATTTTCAACCCACTGGACACTTACTGCAACTAAATCAATGGAATGCAAAGAGAAAGAAGGAGGGCAATACAGTCAAGAAACAAACTGCTGGCTTAACATTCTTCTGATTTGCATACAAATCATCATAATGTCAGCACAATGATCGATATTGCAAGTAGGCCTGAGCAGCAAACCTATTATACGAGCAATCCATCAATGCTCACCTCCAAGTATTTGCATCTGGATCATAAACTTCAATAGTTTTTAAGTAAGTAGTGCCGTCAAAGCCACCCACTGCCATCAGCTGCCCATTAACAACTGCAAGGCCAACCTGCAAGGAACAAAAAAAATTTACATTTAAGATGTACAAACTTTGCTCTTTCATATATAAAAGACAGCATCTTTTAATGAAAGTCAGGGCAAAACTTTTTCTTAAAAATAATCAATATTTCCAAATACTGTAGTACTTTCAATTCAATTTGTTTACTGAATATATTAACAGCAAAAATGAATCTGCATGATTGTCTAATATTTACAAAAAATGGAAAATGAGTTTGTACATTTAGGCCCACCAAGCCTGTGCCCATTCCTGATCCTTATTTAGACCCACTACTTATTGCCCATGCACCGTATCTATCCCACTGTTTGTCTCACGTTCATGAGTCTATTAAGATACACCTTAAACATTGCTAACAATGCTTGCTTCTACCATTTCCACTGGCACGAGGCACCCACCACACTATGTGAAAAAGTTTCCCTGTACTTCTCCCCTAAACTTTTCCCCTCTCAACCTGAACCTGTGCCCTCCTGCAGTTGATCTTTCCACTCTGGGAGAAAGCCTCTGACTATTCAACCTACCTATACCTCCCATAAGTTTGTAGACGTCTATAAGGACGCCCCTTGGCCTCCATCTTTACAGTGAAAACAGTCAAGTCAATCCAACCTCTCCTAATACCAGAATCTCCAAACCAGGCAACATCCTGGTAAACCTAGTATCAGAGATAATGGGAACTGCAGATGCTGGAGAATTCCAAGATAATAAAATGTGAGGCTGGATGAACACAGCAGGCCCAGCAGCATCTCAGGAGCACAAAAGCTGACGTTTCGGGCCTAGACCCTTCATCAGAGAGGGGGATGGGGAGAGGGAGCTGGAATAAATAGGGAGAGAGGGGGAGGCGGACCGAAGATGGAGAGTAAAGAAGATAGGTGGAGAGAGTATAGGTGGGGAGGTAGGGAGGGGATAGGTCAGTCCAGGGAAGACGGACAGGTCAAGGAGGTGGGATGAGGTTAGTAGGTAGCTGGGGGTGCGGCTTGGTGTGGGAGGAAGGGATGGGTGAGAGGAAGAACCGGATAGGGAGGCAGAGACAGGTTGGACTGGTTTTGGGATGCAGTGGATGGGGGGGGGGAAGAGCTGGGCTGGTTGTGTGGTGCAGTGGGGGGAGGGGACGAACTAGGCTGGTTTAGGGATGCAGTAGGGGAAGGGGAGATTTTGAAACTGGTGAAGTCCACATTGATACCATATGGCTGCAGGGTTCCCAGGCGGAATATGAGTTGCTGTTCCTGCAACCTTCGGGTGGCATCATTGTGGCAGTGCAGGAGGCCCATGATGGACATGTCATCTAGAGAATGGGAGGGGGAGTGGAAATGGTTTGCGACTGGGAGGTGCAGTTGTTTGTTGCGAACTGAGCGGAGGTGTTCTGCAAAGCGGTCTCCAAGCGGAGGCCAATCCGGCACTCTAATCAACTGGTCCTTAAAAGATTCCAAGTTAGATGAGGACTTACCGTTAAAAAGCCACTCCCAATCCACATTCTCCAATTCTTGCCTAATTTGGTTATAGTTGGCCTTCCCCCAATTTAACACCTACATCTGAAGTCCAATCTTGTTGTTTTCCATAAATATTTGAAAATTTATGGAATTATAGTCACTGTTCCCAAAATGCACTCCTACTGAAACTTGGATAGTCTGGCAAGGCTCATTTTCCAATACCATGTACATGGCCCCCTCCCTTGTTGGACTATCCACATACTGTTTCAAAAAAATCCTCCTGGACACACCAAACAAATTGCTCTCCATCTGAACCTTTAGTACTAAGGGAATCCCAGTCAATAAAAGGGCAGTTAAAATCACCCACCACAGCAAACCTGTTATTTTCACATCCTTCCAGAATCTGAAAGCTATTGCTTCCTCTATCTCCTGCTGGCAGCTGGGAGGTCTGTAGTACAATCCTAGCATGATGATGCTTCCTATTGTTGAGCTCTATTAACAACATAAAACGTCAATATCCTGTAATGTTAAGCTGCCAATCCTTTGCCAGTTTTAATCATGTCTCTGTGATTGCAAGAACATCATAACTGCATGCATTAATCCTGGCTCCAAGTTCATCTGTTTTACCTGTTATACTCATTGCATTGAAGCAACTAGAGTCCAAGCCTCCAGTTTCACTCTGTTTAGCAACCTCTCCCTGTCTGGTCGTCTTCTTAGTTATGTTTGCTTTAGACTCAAGCTCTTCTCCAGTCTCTATTCTTACTGACTTGCTGCTCCAGTTCCCAAACCTTTGAAATATGTGTTGTATAATAGCTTAGGTTCGATCTAGTCAGAAGCTTTGCTGAGCACAGAAACTGGTGTTACAAAACTGCCATATTAAGGGAAAGCATGTCGAGTAGGTGATAACATTGATTTATGGTTGTGCAGACCAATTTCCTTCAAGTACAATAGATGGAAGTGAGGGATGGTCCTTATCTCCTACACAACAGCTATCAAGACAAAGACTCCAGGCTGGGATAAAAATCACATAACTAATAAAGGTGAAAATGATTTTTTTTAAAAAACTATGATGGCCAAAATGTCATACCTTTTGTTTTCAACAGATGAATGGGCCTAGGAAATTGGTGAATTTCACCATGAAAATTGCATTTGAATTTTTAAAATACAGCCAATTGTTGGTTTATAGTCTGGTTTCATTAGGCCCTGATTCTGTTGGGGCTCCTAGGCGGCATGGTGGTTCAGTGGTTAGCACTACTGCCTCACAGCACCAGGGACCCAGGTTCAATTTCAGCCTCAGGTGACTATCTGTGTGAGTTTGCACGGTCTCCCCGTGTCTGCCGGGATTCCTCTGGGTGCTCCTGTTTCCTCCCACAGTCCAAAGATGTGCAGGTTAGGTGGACTGGCCATGCTAAATTGTCCAAAGTGTTCAGGGATGTGTAGGTTAGGTGGGTTATAGGGGGATGGATCTGAGTGAGATGCTCTGAGGTTCGGTGTGGACTTGTTGGGCCGAAGGGCCTGTTTCCACACTATGGATTCTATTCTATGGTCAATCAAGCACCACATCAGAGCCCCAATGTAGACCACAAGGAGAAAGCCATTTTAAGGTTAAATTTCAAATGAATAAGACGTATTATGTACATCCATAAGCAAAATTAGCAAAGTGCATTTCATCACCCTGATTTTAAACACATGATCCATATATCAAAATTATTTAACAAACCTCTACCTGAAGGGACTTAGCCAAGATTTTTTGATCAATGTCACCAAGATATATTATTTGATTCAATGGGGAAGATTGGAAAAGGTAGAGAGAAATAGCCTAAAAACTAGATTATTCAATAATTTAGAATAAATAATGCAAAGTAATCAGGTAGTAAATACTTTATAGGTAGGAGAAAAGGTTTTAAGACTCTGATGAGAGTTTGTACAGGCCCTGGTAGTGGCTGTGAAATGATAAATTGTATAAATATAGAAATGTGACAAATGACTAATGGCGGATTTTAACTTTCACCTCAATTTGAATAAGTAGACTAGCAGATAAGTCAGAAAGAGTGAAATTCTTGATGGTATCCAGAACAATTTTCAGCTGTAGGCATAAAGCTAGCAAAAGAGTGTGCCATATGCACCAGATTTCCTTAGCAGCCTAAGGGTAACAAGTATTTGTGGACTGAATGCAACATTGAGTTCAGTTTGGTGTTCAAAGGACAGAAATGCAACATTGCTGCATTAGAGATCTAGATTTAGAAACGGCTAATTTCAATGGAATGAGGCTGTCCATGGTTAAATTTGGTGGAAGCTGTAAAAAAAAAAAATTTATGAATAGAATCAGTTTATAACGGGGGGTTTGTGGGGGGGGGGTTAAGATTTCTACCTTCCAAAGAAAGAGTTATAGATGACCATAAAACATGACGATCATGCAAAACAAAATTACAAGAAATAAATCAGATTCTAGACAATATTTTAGAGACAAAGGATGATAAAACAATCCCCAAGTCACAAAAAAGTACATGAAAATGCACTAGAAAGAGATAACAATTACAAGAGATAGTACAGCCACTATACAAGAAAATGCTGGTTGTCAGGCACAAATGTAACTCCTTGAAAACAATGATGCTTTCAGTGAAAATAAGGAAATGGCAAACAGGCTCAACAGTCACTTTGCATTGGTATTTCCAGGAATGGAGCTGGTCATCACACCAGACATCCAAAAGGAAACCAACACTGAATCATGGTCAAATAACACAGGCAAAGCAACAGAATACAATAGCATGAATGAGTGCCAGATGATTTCATCTGGTCTTTTAAAAGCATTAGGTGAGAACAGTGGTGAGCACTGCTACTTCACACCAAGGGACTTGGGTTCAATTCCAGCCTCAGGCAACTGTCTTTGGAGGAGTTTGCACATTCTCTGTATCTGCGTGCTTCGCCACTGGGTGTTCCAGTTTCCTCCTGCAGGTTAATGATGCACAGATTAGGTAGATTTACCATGGGAAATTGCCTGACAGGATTCAAGGATGTGCAGGCTAAGTGGATTTGACTTACGGGACGGCACAGTGGCTCAGTGGTTAGCACTGCTGCCTTCCAGTGCCCGGAACCCAGGTTGGACTCCACCCTCAGGTGACTGTGTGTGCAGTTTGCACATTTGCTCCGTGTTTGAGTGGGTTTCCTCCAAGTGTTCTGGTTTCCTCCCAGTCCAAAGATGTGCAGGCTAGGTGGATTGGCCAGTGGTAATGGGAACTGCAGATGCTGCAGAATCCAAGATAACAAAGTGTGGAGCTGGATGAACACAGCAGGCCAAGCAGCATCTCAGGAGCACGGTCTGATGAAGGGTCTAGGCCCGAAACGTCAGCTTTTGTGCTCCTGAGATGCTGCTTGGCCTGCTGTGTTCATCCAGCTCCACACTTCGTTATCTTAGGTGGATTGGCCATACTAAATTGCCTGTGGTGTTGAGGGATGTGTAGATCAGGTGGGTTATAGGGGAATGGGTTTGGGTGGGATGCTCTGAGTGTTGATGTGGACTTTTTGGGCCGAAGGGCTTGTTTCCACACTGTAGGGATTTTATGATTCTATGAACATTGGAAGGTTACTTAAATTTGGAATCATTCCTTTAGAGTGACAAATTGTACATGTCACTGCTATTTTGAAACGTGAGACAAGGAACCTAGGATTTGGCCAAATAAATAAAAATAATGTTTTGCCTCCAAAACTACTCTACTTAAGTAACACTAGTAACAGGTGACAACATGACAGGATAGCAAGTTCATGGCCCCTGTGATGCACTATTAACCTCAGGGGTGTGACAGGGACAAATCAGGAACTAAACCAACTTCACCTGCAGTCACAATCACTGTATAGACAAATATTCTCACTTGACTGAAAGGAATTTCACAATAGGCTTTCAGATTTCATCACTTTAATGCAAACAAACTGAAAGCAATGTTAACTAAATATCACCTACTAAGGAAATAATACTCCAAAAATAAAAAAAAAAGTCTTTATAATGTTTTCAAACAACTGACATAACCCCAGTCAGTATACGTAGAGATTACAGCACACTCTCCACAGGACACTCCTCGCTTCTAAAGTTTGCATTTCACGATTTCACCAAATTACATTGTCAAGTGATCACTGAAAGCGTTACTTAAGTAGAGTAGTTTTGGAGGCAAAGGTTGCAGAGCATTCCCAAAGTGCCAACTAGCAGCAGGGCTAACTCTGGTAGTTTAACCGCCAAGCTTCACCAGCCTAAATCTTCCAGAGTGTTTAGAGTGCCAAGAACTTGCTTTTTCAAAGACTGGCCACCCTCCTGTATTCTGCCTGAAAATTTAGAAAACTTTCATTCTTTTCCTCTTGATGGCTACACAGCCTTTTGCACACAAGAAGCCTTCTTTCTTTTTCTCCAAAAAACTCAGGAAACTGAAAGTCTGTCCACAAGAAGCCCAGCTATGCCTGCTTTTTGTTTTCCGTTGTGAACATTTCGTGTTTTACTACGACAACTTCAACCTAGTCCTGGCCCTTGCCTCAACACACAACAGGCTAATCAGGCTATCACATGATCTTCTTCATTATGCCAATTTACTTTAAAGTTGTCTTGATTTATTAACTGTCCTGCAGCACAACAGATAATTCTAAAAGCCCCAAGTTATGCTGCAAGCAAAATGTAGTGAGCCAAATTTGTTCCAATTGTGATTGTTATTATTTTAATAACCTGGAACAAGGGGCTTATCCACTCAATTGTAAACAGAATTCTAATCTAAAGCCTAAAAGAAACTCAGTCTCCCTGCCATTCTTGACAAGACTAAGTTTTAACTCATGTTGATTATTATTCATCCACAAATAGAAGGGTGGCCATTCTAATTTGTAAACAATTGTCCTTTACATTGGAAATGGACATTCCAGAACAGGATAGGTAGTCCACACGGATTAAGGTATTAATAAATGACGAATTGATCACAATAAAAATCAATGCCTGAACAACCAACCTTACTTATATTTGCACCAAATATGAAGAGGCATTGTGATATTGGGGTGTTTGTGACAATGAAAAGAACATAAATGAAGAAGGGCCTGAATTATGTTCCATTTTCTCACCTGACAACAGAAGAAACTTTAGCCGGTGAACTACGTTGTTTATGTGAAGTAGAGTGACTTAGTTCTAGTATGTGTACATTGTATTTTGCATCGGTTCACCTGCAATTTCAGGTGGACAAAGATTTCTTGTCCACTACTTAACCTTTTCAGTGTACTCACACATTTCACATGAACCCAAATTCCATCTGTGTCAATATCATCCAGTTCTTTCTTGAAACTCATTAAAAACTTCCTGTTTCTCAACCCTTCCATTAAAAATAATGTGTCTTGCAAGTTGAGTTTTTGTTGCCCTTAACCACCTGAACTACCACCTCAAACAATTCTAATGCTGTATAGTAGATACGTTCGTACAACAAGTTATATATCCATCAATCTTCAGTTACAATTGAAGATCTTAAGTGGTGTTCACTGTGGTGGTGTTTCCATCTCTCCTTCTTGGACATCACTGACCTGAGATACAAGCCCCACAAAAATTCCAATGGTTGGGTTTGTGCAGGACTGACCAGGTAAAGCAGAATTGTACTTGAGTACATTAGGTGCTATCTTCCTTGTAATCTTATTTAAATGGAACATACACACAAAATTCCTTTCCTCCCTTCCTCACCCACTGTCCCTCAAGATCCTATTTGAATTGGTGCAGTTTGAAATGACTTGCCACTGTCAGTTTCAGCAAACTGTTGTTCCTATCATTTCTTCTCTCAAGAAAATTGATGGTATAATTAGTTTTATTTTTAAAAAGGGAGGATTGTATAATTGTTTAGGCGTTGCAGTCAATTTTTTTAAGAGCACACAGGAGAAAGTTTATCTATCCTTGTAGACAGACAGACATCCAACCTTATTTCTACCCTTGAATTTGGTAGAAATATTAAATGACAAGTATAAGATAAATTATTAGCTTAGTTGGTCAGATGAGAAGACAAAACAGAACTTATATTAATGAAGAGTATGCTGAAGATAGATCGGGATAGATAGAATACATTTAAAAGGCTGAAATGATTTCAGTTCCTTCCCTGGTAAAACAAATATGCTTTGGGAATTCAAGGTGAAATTTGGTGCTACACAGAGTGAATTTAAGTCATGCAGGAATTAACTTCATGAACTGAATGAATTTTTAAAAACTTTCTCCACCCACCAACCCCAATTCATCTTTGCAGTCTAGCTCAAAACTGCTTTATTGATCCACTTAGTACTACTGGAGTACTTTCCTGACCCACCATTACAAGCAGTTTTGATAAATTTAGACACAATTGATCACCTAGTTGGTGGACGGCAGTTCCAATCAGTAAACAATACTTCAAAGGTTCATTTTAGCAATGATCACTTTTTCTTGGTTGATACCCACTTCTTAAAACTTACAAGAAAAATACATTTCAACAATTTCTCTTACTTTGCATCTTTTGTGAATGTAAATCAAAAAGCAGGTGTAGAATGTCCCATGGCAGGTTGCACATTAGGATGCACTCTATACAGATCAAATATAAATAAGTTTGTAGGGGATATTAAATACCTGCATTCTAAATAGCAAAACTACATATTCATTACTAAATCCCATATTCCCCTAATATTAAAGTCAAGATCAAGTGGGAAAATTGTGACATCTTAAATTTCTAACCAAATTGAGATTTTTCCCTTCTGGTAGGGCTATATGTTTAAATGTTAAGCTGAAACCAGAAATACAAGGTACACAAACATAATTTGCAAGACATCCTTTTCAGAAGGAATTTATCTACTCAGGACTGACAAGGCAGTCCCAAGATCGGTAATTTGTTAAGAAAATTACAGGTATCAGACCGATTATATGAACTGGAGATGTCATTACAAGGCTGCACAATAAATAATATTTTATTCAAGATACAGCTGTATTAGCAGTAACATGGTAGCAAAAGAGAACACATTCAATACCAGGCTTTTTTTTCATGAAAAGAAAAAGGTACTGTTTTCACAATCTGTTACATTTGTTCAGATCTTCAGAATTTTAAATATTTAGTACAGCAACATTTTTTCTGATTTCCTAATATTTTTCAGAACTCACATATTTTTGTTTTAAGGTCACCAACTACTTGCTATTACTCTGGTACGCTTCGCCTACTCTTCCCCCCTCTGATCCCTGCCACCAATTACTTTTGAGCTTTAGTTCAGCTTCTCTTCCTACATCCTTGATAGAAAGAAAGGTGCTGACAAATGGGTCTATGAAAAAAACACCACCATTCAAATTGATACCTAATCTGGATAGATGCCCAACAGAAGTCAAAAGATGTCCTCTGTTGGATATCTGTCGCTGATGGACAAGGTGGGAAAATTATACTCAAGGTGGATTTGCAGAGCTAATAGAATACAGAAAACAGCACTGGAAGAGGCCCTTTGAATGCACAGGTCTTTTAGCAGTTAGATTGACAATATCAGTTTATTTGTTTCACTGCCTTTCATTAACACCATCCCAATCCTACTCATTGCACCTCAGGAAGAATATACTGGTTTAAGAGGGTGCGCGATGTAGATTCACCAGAATGCTACCAGAGATAAAAGGGTTAAATAATGAGGACAGGTTGCATACAAGGGAATTTATTCCTTTGGCTTGAAAATAAAGGGCTTTTTAACTAAAGTAGCTATAAGATATAGGGGCAGAATTTTGCCATTTGGCCCATCGAAGTCTGCTCCGCTATTCGATCATGGCTGATATGTTCTTCACCCCCATTTTCCTGCCTTCTCCTCATAACCCTTCAACCCATTACCAATTAAAAATTTGTCTAACTCCTCCTTGAATTTACTCACTGTCCCAGCATCCACAGCTTCACAATGTTTGAGAGAAGCAGTTTCTCCTCAACTCTGTTTTAAATTTGCTACCCTTTATCCTCAGACTATGACCTCTCATCCTAGAATGCCCCACAAGAGGGGGCATCTGCCCCACAGCTATTTAATCTATACCTTATATCATCTTCAATACCTCAATTTGATTTCTCCTTGTTCTTCTAAATTCCACAGAGTTAAGATCTAAACTGTTCAATCTCTCTTCATTCAACAAACCCCTCATCTCTGGGATCAATTGAGTGAGCCTCCTTTAAAGTGCCTACCAATGCCACACATCCTTCCTCAAATAAGGGGACCGAAACTGTGCACAATATTCCAGATAGGATCTCACCAATGCCTTGTATAGCTGCAACAATACTTCCTTATATTTATATTCTATCCCTTTAGCTACAAAAGCCAACATTCCATTTGCTTTCTTTATTGTCTGCTGTATTTGCATGCTAGTTTTCTCTGACTCATGAACAAGGACACCAGGACACCTCCACATTGGAGCACCTCGAAGTCTCTCCCTATTTAGGTAACAGGGTAACTTCGCATTTTTCTGACCAAAATGCATAACCTCCCATTTATCCATGTTAAATTCCATTTATCACATTTTGGCCTCTCCTAACCTGTCTATATCCATGTGCCAGGTTCTTGTTTCCTCATTGCAATTTACCGTCCCACCTATTTTTGTGTGGTCCGCAAATATGGCTATAGAGCCTTCTATTCCTGTACTTAAGTTGTTAATGTGGATTGTAAATAGCTGGACTCCAAGGACCAAACCCTGTGGCACCCCATTAGTTACGTCTTGCATTCCAGAAAAAAAAAATTATCCTGACCCTCTGTTTTCTGTGCATCAGCCAGTCACCTATACAAGCTAATAAATTACCCCACATCCCACATGATCCAAGCTCATCAATTAACCTCTTATGTGGCACCTTATCAAACACCTTCTGGAAGTCCAGATACATTTCTTCTACGGGATCCTCATTATCCATTATGCTTGTTATACCTTCAAAGAGCTCTAGCAAATTAGCCAAACATGATTTGCCCTTCATAAAGCAATGCTGAATCCGACTGACAGTGTTTTGGCTTTCCAAATGTCCAGATATTGCTTTCTTGATAACTGAATCTAACACCTTACCAACAACAAATGTTAAACTAAATGGTCTGTAATTTCCCACATATTGCCTCCCTTTGAATGAGGACATTACATTAGCATTTTACCAATCTACTGGAATCTTGCCCGTGTCCCGGGAATTTTGGAATACTATAACCAATGGATCCATTATCTCCACAACCACTTCCTTTAATAGTCTAGGAATTAGGCCTAGACCTGGGGTACTTGTCTGCCCTCAATCCTAATTGTTTGCTGATTACCTTTTGCCTCATAATGTTGATTGTTCTAAGTTCTACCCTTTCTACTGCCTCTGACTTGCCCTTTGTGATAGGAATGGTACTATTGTCATCCCCTGTGAAAACTGAGGCAAAGTACTAATTTAGCACCTCTACCATTTCACAATATTAACTCTCCAGCTTCATCTTCCTAGGGACCAGCACTCAGCTTAGCGACTCTCTTCTCTTTTATATACCTATAGAAGCTTTTGCTATCTTTTACGAATGTTTTGTGCTAGTTTTCTTTCAAAATTTACCTAAACTCCTTTTATTAATTTTTTAGCATCCCTTTGTTTATGTTTGAAAGTTTCCCAATCCTTCTGCCTGCCTCTGGTCTTTGCAATATGGTGTACTTTAGGTTTTGACTTAATATTGTCCTTGACCTCCTTGTTTGGCATGGATGTTTTTTAACCCCTTTATGATTATTGGTTTTGACAGACAAAGTAGAGAGGTATTGTTTCCTCTGGTAGGGGAGTCTAGAACAAAAGGGAATTAAAGTAGAGTGAGCCCTTTCGAAGGTGAAGTCAGGAATCCCATTTTCACACAGTGTGAAAATTTAATATTTTCTTTCCCAAAAACTGCCCTAGCAAGTTCAAAGTAAAATTTCAAAACTGAGATTGATAGATTTCTGTCAGGCCAAAACATGGAACAAGTTAAATAGAGTTAAGATACATATCAGTTATGCTCTGATTGAACATTGGAATACAGCAAGGAGCTTTTGATGTCATCCAGTTCCTATTTTCCTAAAGGACACTACTGACATGTAGACCATTATACTCACACCACTCCTGCGTGATGTCATAGCCACAACTGGAGACCATTGATTAGTGCGAGGATTAAACCTCTCAGCACTGCTCAATTCTGTGGTATCATCTCTTCCTCCAACTGCATAGATCATGTCTTGGTAAACAGAGCACCCCAGGTGTTTCCGCCGTGTTCCCATCGGCGCAATAGTATGCCAGCGGTTTTCTTGTGGGCTGTAGCGTTCAACTGCAGGCAGAAAAATCATAGGTAATGCTGATCAGCTGCTGTGATATTCAGGTGCCCTAGATCTAACTTAGGTGCTTGCTCCACCCAGATACATTTCAAAATAATTAGAAACCTGAATTTCATCTTCTTGGGGAAACCATTATTTCAATTGCAACACCTTCTTTAAACCTGTCCGAAGAGCTGAATTAATAAGATGGCCAGTTCCCAGACCTACGCCAATACTTCTCTGTACAGTGGCACAAAGATAATGGCATAAAGCACTCTGAATGCCAAGTTTCATCTTACCACTCGTGCAGAATGGGCCGACTTCAGTTTAATGGTGGCAGCATCCTCATCTTCCAAGATGAAATGAGGACAAAACTGGCTGCTGCTTGACTTGCCGTGTATTTCCAGCATTTTGTTTTATTTCAGATTTCCTGCATCAACAGCAATTTGCCGTTCAACAAATTATACTTAGTCTGAAAAGTTTTGATAAAAGAACATATTTCAATGACTTTCTCATGATGATCTGTCTCAATCTCTTACTGCATGTCCTCATGCACACAGATAGCAATCACTTTAGTTCATTAACAGCAGAATTCATCCATCCACACAGAAATCAAGCATACCTGTATTTAGGGGAGAGGTACCATCAGATCCACCAACAGCATAAAGAAATCCACCTAACACAGCAACTGCCACACCTAACCGTCTGGTACTCATTGAAGCCACACGTGCCCACTTATTCTCTTTTGGATCAAACCTAGAATGGAAATATTTTTGTCTTTATCACTTCATGCAAAATCACACAAAACAAAAATCGAATTTCCAACCATCTGCACTGAAAGGTTTCTTGCCACATTGAAGTATCAGTTGAATCAAATAGCCAGCTGGCCATTGTCAAATTTATCCTTGGACTTGAGTGTTACAAATCAGGCAAGCAAAGATAGTTGGGGAAAAGGCATAACTCAATGAAGGACAATTTAAAGGCATGTTCGGGCATTGAATTAAGGCACTCCCGGTTAGTTAAAATTCTCTTGCAAGGACAGTGTGTCATCTCTTTGAAATTCAAAACACTGATTCTAAAAGGTTTTTGAGAGAGGATTTGTAGCTCAAGTTGTTGATGCGGTTGTTGACTTGGTCTCCAAGCTGGTAAGCATGTTCGTAAACGCTTCATCACCATGCTAGGTAACATCGTCCGTGTGCCTCCAGTGAAGCTTTAATGTTGTCACATTTGACGCTTCACCAAAGGCACACTGATGTTACGTAGCAAATTGACGAAACATTTGCAAACAAACTTATCAGTTCAGTGAGCAAGTCAACAACTGCACTGATTCTAAAACCTGAAGTGAATTCACATATTCTTAGCAAACTGGACAGCTAATGTATAAAACTGCACAATAATATAATTTAACATTAATTTTTTTTATGATCAGCTTGACTGGGTCAAACCACAAACAGAATGTCATAAGGGGTTCAGAGTACAAAACAGCTTGTAATATATTAAGTATTGTATATTCATCATAAATTCTTTACTGAACAAAGCAGCCATTGCTACAGTACATGTTGAATAAGACAGTATTATATTCTACTCTTGCCTTAAAAGAACGTTTCTAAAGTTATTATTTGTACACAAGACTCTGTAGTCAGTCTGGTGACAACACTTAATGGTATATCAACTTGGTGCACTACAGACTGATCAGTAAGAGAAATTGTCCATGAAACAAGGAAGCAAATAAATTCATTCTACAAGTCAATTCAAGCAACTCACTCTCATGACCCTAACAGCATCAGTCACAGAGCCCAGCTACAGTCCTCCTCAGATACAATCACCGAGCAGGACCGATAGAAACCTTGGAATTTCTTTTTTGCAAGGTGACTGTGGCCAAGAGAGGAGAAGGAAAGAGACTGATGGACAGATGGAAAATAGTACATGGGAAAAGAAAGCATTTTTGTTTTTTTTATGTAACTTATTCATCTTGGGGATGGAAAACATCATGATGCATTACTGAAGTAATACATTTCATATTTTGCAATTAAAATTACTAAACTGAGTATTCATGCTAAACTTTGCTTACATCCAACTACCCAACATCACAGGATATGGGATCTGAAAGGGAGCAGCAAAAAACACACATGCACATCTTCGCAACACTCAATGCCTTTATCATGAGCGTGCTTCCAAAAGTAAGCGCCTTCAGTTTTCAAAAAAAGTTTCCAATGTGGAGTACTAATTTCTATACAGGCAACAGTGTACCAGACAGCCAGTAAACATGTAAACAGCTGAAATTCACAGTTCTCCTCACAATTTGTTCTTGCGTTGGGTGGGACACATCACGCTTCTATAACTTTACAATCTAACCAGGAAAGGGGCATGAGAACAATACAGAATCATTCCCTGATTAATAAACATCTTACTTCTACTTTGTTCCTTCCCCAATGGTCTTGTGACAGCAGATCCCATTGAGAGGAATCACAAATCCACACATGTGCCCTACCATTCCATAAGGCAGCATGTTGGCAGGCCAATTTTGTATGTCACTTACTGCATTACACAATTACTGCTATCAGATCACATTAGGAAGAAACACTCTACGAGTTTACCTTTCCACAATGTTCAGACAAGAGACGCCATCCTGGCCACCTACAGCATACAGATACCCTCCCAACACTGCCACGCCAACACTGGTCCGACATGTACTGGTGGGAGCCACGTCGCTACTCCACTGGTTGGTCTTTGGATCATATCTAAAAGTTTAATTATTAAAAAATTAAAAAGATAGGCCTATTTTCAGCATGTATGCAGCAATAACTACACTTCGAGTGGAGTGTGTACTCTAAGATTTATTTCCCCCTTATAATCATTTCTAAATCCGTCGATATAAATCTCTGTTTCAAAATATTAAGCAAAAATGAAAGCTACCTTAAAGAATAATTTTATTCCCAGGTTTTATTAAATAGCAAGAGAAAAAACGAAATTGAAGGATAATTGTTGTTGACCAACATTTTTAGTAGAAAATGATACTTGCTGCTCAGAGTTTTTATATGATTCATTACGTTTGAGTGTAAACGGCATGGATGAACAACAGTATTTCACATATTGTCTTCATGTGTAGATCTTGCTGATAAAGCCTAGAACGACGGTTTTTCCACAAGAATGAACCCAGATGTGCAACCCATGGAAAATAACTCACAAAATTCAACAGTTCACACATGTTGTTTTGTACTTGAGCAGTACAGAAATACTGGAACAAAATGCAAAGTTCAACTGTACTTAAGAAAAACAACAGCTGGGTGGAAATCCGATAAAGCATTATGGTAGAATTAGCAAAAGACAGATAAGAGGCAGACAGACAGACAACAGACAAGAAAGGCATTATTCACTTCAAGTTTATCATTAGGTGCCATTGAAGCACCAAGATTCATTTAAAAAGTGGAATCTAACAGGCATACCACTCTTGCATGGGGAAATTTTAAAATTAGAAAATTAAGAACAGACTTATTATAGTTAGCATTCATGCCTAACAAACTTATTTAGAAGAGAAATTAACTTCCTGCATAACATTAAGCAAAAAATCCAGTCAGTAGTAATAATCTACTTTACAAGATTACTTGATAATACAAGGAAAAAATGTACTGTGAGACAACCTTTGTGGTGCAGTGGTAGTGTTTCTACCTCAGGGCTAGGAGGCCTTTCTCAAGAAGCAATTGCTCCATAGACAGGTAATAACATCATTGAATAGCCTGATCTTTAAAAAAAATGTACAGTGCAATTGCAGGACCACACACACAACGTACCTCTCCACACTGTTAAGATATGATGAGCCATCATGTCCACCCACTGCGTAAAGGAGATCATCCAACACACTGACCCCTACGCCACACCGTCGTTTGCTCATTGAGGCTACCATCCGCCACTCATTGGTCTGAGGGTCATAGCGCTCAACACTGGAAATTGCATCTCCACTGCACCAACCTCCAACTAAACAAGAATTCATAAAGTGAAATGCTTGGCTAGAAAAATTATTGAATCATCTGAAAAAACAGCTCACCATCAAACATCTACATCTGTATTTTTTCTGTGATCAACTACAGATTACATATTTCGATATTCTCATGCAGCATTTTCTAAAAAGCAGACAAATAAGGCAGCAGAGTAACCATACTCACATGTAAAATAGTGAGAAAGATGGTGAACAAGCACATGTTTGACAGTTCATGAGATGCGTTTTAGCTCATCTTTCAATTATTTATGCAGGCCTCAAGCTGGCAAGATGATACTTAAAAATTGAAAACACAAGCAATCTCGTACTACAAATAATACGAAGTTCGGTCAACAAATCTTTATAACTCAATGCATTCCTAGACGAGCAGAAACAGGAGCAGGCCATTCAGTCCATCAAGCCTGCTCCTTCACTCAAATAGATTGTGGCTGATCATCTATCTCAATGCCCCATATCACTTAATGAGCCTGGCCTCCAAAACTCTATTGATTTCCAAACTGTACTTAAGAAAAACAACAGCTGGGTGGAAATCCGATAAAGCATTAAGGTAGAATTAGCAAAACACAGATGAGAGACAGACAGACAACAGACAAGAAAGCAGGCACTTCAAGTTTATCATTAGGTGCCATTGCAGCACCAAGATTCATTTAAAAAGTGGAATCTAACAGGCATACTGCTCTTGCATGGGGAAATTTTAAAAGTAGAAAATTAAGAACAGACTTATTACAGTTAGCAGTCATACCTAAAAAACTTATTTAGAAGAGAAATTAACTTCCTACACAGCATTAAGCAAAATATCCAGCTAGTAGTAATAATCTAATTTACAAGATTACTTGATAATACAAGGAAAAAATGTACTGTGAGACAACCTTTGTGGTGCAGTGGTAGTGTTTCTACCTCAGGGCTAGGAGGCCTATTCTCAAGAAGCAGCTGCTCAATGATTAAACTTCCATTAGGATACAGAATTCCAAAGATTCACCATCCTCTGAATGTAGAAATTCCTTCTCATCTGTCTTAAATGGCCCACCACCTATTTTAAGATCCTGCCCCATGATTTTAGACTCATTGGCCAGGGAAAACACCCCTATCTACAGCCACCTTATCACATCCTGCAAGAATTTTCTCAATGTGAATTCAAACACCTCTCATTCTTCAAACCCTATTGAGAATACAGGCCCAGTTTCCTCAATCCCTCCTTATAAAACGATCTGGCCATCTCAGGGATTAGCCTGAACCTTGATTGCACTCCATCTGTGGCAAGTATAACCCTTCTTTGAAACGGACACCAAAAATTCGTGCACCAGGTACAGTCTCATTATTGGACTACACAACTTCAAAAAGACTTCTTTATTCATGAACTCAAAGCCTTTCGTAATTAAGGCCCACATATCATGTACCTTCGTGCTGTTTGCTAGCTTTTCGCAACTCATGAACAAAGACATTCAGGTCATTTTGGACATCAACAATTCCCTACCACACACCAATTAACAATGTCTTGTTGAGTTTAGACGATAAATTCATATTGATTCACACATATTCCGTTACATTCTTGTATATATGTTCTAGTTTGCTTGGCACCTCTTTGCAAATTCCTCAAATTCCCAACTAGTATCGTGTCATCAGTAAATTTGGAAGATTTTCTGAATGTTCTACTGATGACAGACACAACATAACGGTCGATTTACTCCAACGTTCGTCCATTCTCCATTATAAAGTCTGTCTCCATACAGTGTACCCACATTTTCCCTATCGATTTTGTTTTCTTTTTACAGACCTAAAGAAGGTTTTACAATTCATCTTTACGTTTCCAGCTTGCACACACTCTCTTTTCCCTTGCTCTATCAGTTTCTTAGTCATCCTTCCTTCAAATTATCTTCCAGTTATGAGGCTTAACATCTTTACGTCAAAGGTATGAGCCGATTTCTTTGATCTAATGCAACCTCTAACTTACTTTGTTAGCCTTGTTGATTTAACCAGCAACACTGGGCATCTGTGTCTTACAGGAATGTTTACTTGTTATAGATGAGTGGTACTTATAGAGTTATACAGCACAGAAACAGACTCTTCGGTCCAACTTGTCCATGCTGACCAGACATTCCAAACTGACCTAGTCCCATTCGTGAGCACTTGGCCTATATCCCTCGAAACCCTTCCCATTCATAAATCCATCCAGGTGCCTTCTAAACGTTATAATTGTACCTGCCTCCACCACTTCCTCTGAAAGCTTGTTCAGAACACACATCACCTTCTGTGTAAAAAAGTTATCCCTCAGATCCTTTTTAAATCTTTTCCCTCGCTCCTTAAACCTATGTCCTTTAGTTTTGGCCTCCCCCACCCTAGGAAAAAGACCTTGGCTGTTCACCATCTCCATGCCCCTCACAATTTTATAAACTTCCATAAGGGCATCCCTCACCCTCCGATACTCTAGTATAAACGCCCCACCCTACTCAGCCTCTCCCTATAACTCAAACCCTCCAGTCCCAGCAACATCCTTGCTAATCTCTTTTACACCCACTCAAATTTAACAACATTCTTTAAGGTTTTGGAGTAGATTTGTAGCTTGCGTTGTGGGTGTTGAGGTTGGTTGGCTTGCTGAGCTGGTTTCTTGTTCCACAGGCGTTTCATTACTATGCTGGGTAACATCCTCAGTGCTGCCTCCGATGAAGCGTCAGTGTGTTTTCCTGCCTGGTTTTTAAACTTCGGAGTCTTTTGAGACGGATTGCATCACTTCCAGATTTCCTTCATAGTGGAATGTATATGGGGATTTGTAGCATCCTTCTCAGAGAAGAATTGTAGACCAGAATTGTACACAGTATTCTAAAAATGGCCTCTCCAACGTCCTGTACAGCCTCAACATGATGTCTCAACTCTTATACTCAACGTTCTGACCAGTGAAGACAAGCATGCCAAACGCCTTCTTCACCGTGCTGTCTACCTACAACTCTTCTTTCAAGGAACAAGGCATTTGCACCTCCAGGTCTCTCTGTTCAGCAACACACCCCAGGGCCCCACCCCAACCGTATAAGTCCTGCCCTGGTTTGCCTTACTCAAAGGCAACATCTCACATTTATCTAAGTTAAACTCTACCTGCCACTCCTTAGCCCATTGGCCCAGCTGACCTAGGTCACATTGTACTCTGGAGATAATCTTTTCCACTGTCCACAACACCACTTATTTTGGTGTCAGCTGCAAACTTATTAACCATGCTTTCTATATTGACATCCAAATATTTATATAAATGACAAAAAGCAGTGGACCCAGCACCATTCCTTGTGGCACACTGCTGGTCACAGGCCTCTCGTCTAAAAAGCAAGCGTCCAACACCACCCTCTGTCACCTATCTTTAAGCCAATTTTGTATCCAATCGGCTAGCTCCCTGGATCCCATGTGATCTAACCTTACTAACCAGTCTACCATGCAAAATCTTGTCAAATGCTTTACTGAAGTCCATATCGACAATGTCTACCACTTTGCATTCATCAATTTTCTTTGTTGCCTCTTCAAAAAACTCACTCAAGTCATTTCTTTCAATAGTAGACATTATCTGTCAATCAAATCTTTTTGTGCATTTTCCCAATTCCCAAATTCAACTTGCCTTCATAGTTTTCTTCCCTTGTTTAGACTTAAGGCCCTATTTCAAGAATTAACTGTGTCATACTCAAACTTAATAAAGTAACATAAAAAATAGAAAAATTACACATTACACATACTTTACACATAACATTTGTAAAGTATTAGGTGGACTTTTAAAAGTAACTAATATTATAATTACAAGTCAAATATTACACAGGATTACCAACCTGCAAATAAAACCTCACCACATCGGATAGGCTTACGAGGTCTTGTCCTTGGACCTTGCATTAGAGGTCGTTCTTGTGGTAAAAGCAAATAATTTTTGGCTTCATCCACAAGGTCTCTGGGTGAATACAACACAAGAATTAAAACATTTCTATACTAACACATAACAACTTGCAATTATAGTACCTTTACTTTAACATCACTTCATCAAACAGATCACCAGAAGTTTTAAGGCTCATCATAAAAACGGAAAGCACAGTGGAGAAGTGGAGGATTTAACAGAGCAAATTCCCAAGTCTAGGGCCAAGACAGTTAAAGGCACAGCAGCCAATTGTTTACCAATTGGAAATCAGATGAGCATGGGGCAATTAGTGGATCTTTGATATCATGAAGGACTCTCATGCTGTGTCCTATTTCAGAAAGCCATGCAGTGAAGTGTAGGACGAGAGCTAAGTTTTTAACATTTTGTTATTTATTTATTTACAGAGTGACACATAATAAACATATACCACCAAACTGAACACTCACAATTTTAATCTGTGTCTATTCGTGAAGGCTCAAGTAAGTGCCCAGTTAATATCTACCTCTTGTATAGAATTTCACACAATTTAAGTTAAAACAAGCTAGAGGAAGTTACAGAGGTAGGGAGATACAAATCCACGTACGGCCTTGATAATGACGAAGATGTCTTTAACATCTTTAACATTAGGGGATGCAATGACCTAGTGGTATTATCACCGGACTGTTAATCCAGAGACCCAGTTAATGTTCTGGGGGCCTGGGTTCAAATCTCACCATGGCAGGTGGTGGAATTTGAATTTAATACATGCCTGGAATTAAGAGTCTAATGATGACTATGAATCCATTGTCAATTGTCAGGAAAAACTCATCTGGTTCACTAATGTCCTTTAGGAAACGAGACTGCCACCCTTACCTGGTCTGGCCTGTGTGTGACTCCAGGCCCACAACAATGTGGTTGACTCTTAACTGCCCTCTAAGCAATTAGGGATAGGCAATAAATGCTGCCTTGCCAGCGATGCCCTCATCCCATGAATGAATAAAGAAGACAAAAGAAGACAAAAAAAGACACTGAAGCACAGACAGGCTGCAGCAACAGCAACAAGACAGCTGAAGGGGAACAACAGTTGAAGTGAATGGAGATCAACAGGATAAGATTAACAAGCATGAGAGCTTGGGATGGGCACAATTTCATATGGATAAAAGATGGGGGCAAGCCAGGACAGCACTTCAAGAGCAAAATCTAGATTTAACAAGGGCACAAATAATAGATTCTACAACTGATGAGTGTAATGTTGTTACCAAGGTAAAGGTATGAAATCTTTGAGGTGGAATCAATGTGTGGTTGGAAGCTCATCTTGGGATCAAACTCAGTACCATGGTTATAAATAGTCTAGCTCAGTTCAAAATGTTGTAAAGGGTAGAGTCAGTGGCCGAATTTCAGAGTTTCCGTTGGGGATCAAAGAAATTGGCTTCAATTGTACTTCTTATAATTAGAAAGAAGGAATTTCTTCACGTCTAATATTAGATGTTGGGCAAGAAGAGTGATAAATTGGAGATGGTGGAGTACTGCACAGAAGCACTGGAGGGGTACAGCTGTCGGCATACATGTAAAACATGATGTCGTGTTTTCCTATGGTACCACAGTGAGGTAGAATTTATGCAAAATAAGAGGAGGTCAGGAGTCATCCTTCGGGACTCCATCTATAAATACACAGCTGAGGGATGCTGTAGAGAGTTACGTTTGATGTGAAAGAAGATGGGGTCATAATTAATACTTGGGAACTCTAGACATAAACATACAATAGTAAGAAGATAAGCCATTGCATTTGAAACTTTGGCTACATTTCAATAGATAAAAATGGATCCAAGCGAAAGCCATATACTTAGATGGAGTTGGGCCCACTGCTGTTTGTCATTTTTATAAATGACCTGGATGAGGGCGTAGAAGGATGGGTTAGTAAATTTGCAGACGACACTAAGGTCGGTGGAGTTGTGGATAGTGACGAAGGATGCTGTAGGTTGCAGAGAGACATAGATAAGCTGCAGAGCTGGGCTGAGAGGTGGCAAATGGAGTTTAATGCAGACAAGTGTGAGGTGATGCACTTTGGTAGTAGTAACTGGAAGGCAAAGTACTGGGCTAATGGTAAGATTCTTAGTAGTGTAGATGAGCAGAGAGATCTCAGTGTCCATGTACACAGATCCTTGAAAGTTGCCACCCAGGTTGACAGGGCTGTTAAGAAGGCATGCAGTGTTTTAGCTTTTATTAATAGAGGGATCGCGTTCCGGAACCAAGAAGTTATGGTGAAGCTGTACAGAACTCTGGTGCGGCCGCACTTGGAGTATTGCGTACAGTTCTGGTCACCGCATTATAAGAAGGATGTGGAAGCTTTGGAAAGGGTGCAGAGGAGATTTACTAGGATGTTGCCTGGTATGGAGGGAAGGTCTTACGAGAAAAGGCTGAGGGACTTGAGGCTGTTTTCATTAGAGAGAAGGTTGAGAGGTGACTTAATTGAAACATATAAAATAATCAGAGGGTTAGATAGGGTGAATAGGGACAACCTTTTTCCTAGGATGGTGATAGCAAGCATGAGGGGGCATAGCCTTAAATTGAGGGGTGAAAGCTATAGGACAGGTGTCAGAGGTAGTTTCTTTACTCAGAGAATAGTAAGGGAATGGAACGCTTTGCCGGCAGCGGTTGTAGATTCGCCAACTTTAGGTACATTTAAGTCGTCATTGGATGAGCATATGGACATACATGGAATTGTGTAGGTTAGATGGGCTCAAGATCCGTATGACAGGTCGGCACAACATCGAGGGCCGAAGGGCCTGTACTGTGCTGTAATGTTCTATGTTCTATGAGCACAGAATGATCAACAATGCCAAAGACTTTAGATAGGTCAGTAATAACGATCAAGACTAGTTTATTATAAGAGTAGTCATAAACAAGATCAGCTATGACCTTGATACAGGTTGTTTCAGTGCTGTAACCAAGCCTGGAAATCGAAAAGAGGGATTAAGAAAAGGATTTTAAGAGGTGATAACACGTTCAAACACTTTGAATGGAAACGAAGTTTAGAGATCAGGTGGCAATTTGGTATTAAGGGAGGAGTTTTTCTTCTAATAAAAGATTAATGACATGAAATTCAAAGAACATGAATGTGAACTGGATGTCTTGCAGTCCAGGCACAGAAGCTGGAAGGACGGTAGTTTGTTCCAAATAGGATGGAGGGAGCAGGAGGTGAATCTCATGGACAAGATGGGCTTAAAAAGAGAGACAACAGCATAAATAATAGACAAACGCGCAAACTCAGAATTTAATGTAGGTGTAGAAGCCCATTGAGTCTGTTCCACCATTCAATGAGATTCTAGCTGATCCAAAGTCTCAACTCCACTTTCCAGCCTTCTCCCCATAACGCTTGATTCCCCTACAGATTAAAAATGTCTGTCTCAGCTTTGCGCATACATAACAACCCAGCATCAATCGACGTCTGCAGAAACAAGTTTCACAAATTCACAGCCCTCTGAAAATAAAAATTCCTCTTCATCTCAATCTTAGATATGTGATGCCCTATTCTGAGATTATGCCCTCTGGTTGTAGACTCTCCAACAATGGGAAACAACTTTTCTCCATTTACGCCGTCAAGTCGCCTAAGAATCTTGTGCCTTTCAATAAGCTTGCCTCCGATTCTTCTAAATTCTAATGTGAACAGGTCTAAAATAATAGGTAACATAGTCAGTGTATCTCCAGTGGAGCGTCGGTGTTCTGTCCCGCTTGTTATTTATATGCTTCAGTTTGCTGGGATGGTTGGTATTAGTTCCAGTTTTGTTTCTCAGTGATTTGTACACAGGGTCTAATTCAATGTGTTTGTTGATGGAGTTCAAGTTGGTATGCCAGGATCCAGGAAATCCCTGGCGTGTCTCTGTTTGGCATGTGCAATTATGAATGTGTTGTCCCAGTCGAATTGGTGTTCCTCGTTGTCTGTGTGTCGTGAGGCAAGTAAAAACCGGTCATGTCTCCTAGCAGCTGGTTGATGTTAATGTATCGTATAGTTAATTTTCTTCCAGTTTGGCCTATGTGGTGTTTTTCACAGTCTTTGCATGGTATTTTGCATATTACCCCAGCTTTGCTGGTTTTGGGTATATTAACCTCTCCTGTGACTAAAGAGGACAAAAAACTTCATCCGTGGCCTCAGCAATTTCCTAAGCTGCCTCCCTCAGCATTCTGGGATAAATCACATTATTCCTGGGGTCTTGTCTATCTTAATGCTTTTTCAAATACCCATCGTAGCGATTGTATAAAGATCAGCCAGGTGGCTTTCACAGAATGAGTTCCCTGACTGGATCAGATTAACAGCCCCAATCAGGCTGACAAATAAAAACAGAAGTGCCAGACATCCTGCCACTCTGAGAGCTGGCTCTGAGGGAGCTGAAAGAGTGTCAAGGACTTTATATGTGTAAACAAAGGGTGACTGAGTGACAGGTTACCAGCCTCTGTGGAGTTATTTCACCCAACACCTTTGTTTTTTAAGATGTTGGCATGCCTCAAACATCAACATACCCCTCCTGAAACTCACCATCCACCATGTTTTCTTTTTCCCATTGTGACCTGCCAATGCAAAGTATTCATTAAGGGCCTGACCCACTTCCTCTAGCTCCACACATGAATTCTCTCCTTTGTCCTTGAGTGGACCTACCATTTCCCTAGTTACCCTCTTGCTACTTACATACGCATAAAATGCCTTGGGATTTTGCTTGATCCTGTTTGCCAAAGTGCCACTTTCAGCCCTCCAAATTCCTTGTTTGAATTCTTCTCTTCTATCTCTGTATTCTTCTTGGGCTCTGTCTGCCTTGTTTCTGCCTTTTTGTTTTGACTAAACTCTCAATACCTCCTGTCATCCAAGGTTCCAAACTCTTGCCATCCTTACCTTTCAGTTTCACAGGAACATGCTGGCCCTGAAATCTAATTAATCAGCCTTTAAGAGATTCCCAAATGCTAAATGTGGATTTACCCTCAAAAAGCCACTCCCAATCTACCTTCCCCAGTTCCTGCCTAATATTTTTGTAGTTGACTTTCTCCCAATTTATGACTTACACCTGAGGGCTACACTTATCCTTGTTCATAGGCAGGTTAAAAATTACAGAATTATGGTCATTGTTCCTGAAATGCTCCCCCACTGAAACTTCAATCACCTGGCTGGGCTCATTCTCAGATCTGGTATGGCCCCTTCCCTAGTTGGACTATTTGCATATTGCTTTTTTAGAAAAACAATCCTGGACACATCTAACAAATTCCACCCCATCAAAGCCCCTGGCACTAAGCGCGTCCCAGTCAATATAGAGCAAGTTAAAATCTCACACCACAACAACCCTATTGTTTTAGATATTTTGTCATGATCTGTCCACATATCTGTTTTTCTATCAACCAGTGGCTTTTGGGAGGCCTGTAGCGCAATCATATCAAAATGATTGCACTCTTCCTATTCCTGAGCTCTACCCATTTGGCCTTGCTGGATGAGTCCTTCAAGATGTCTTCCCTCAGCATAACCGAGATATTCTCCCTAATTGGTAACTCAACTCTTCCATCTCTTTCACATCCATCTCTCTCTTGCCTAAAATATCAAAATTCCAGAACGTTAAGCTGCCAGTCTTGTCCAGTTCTCAACCAAGTCTTAATAGCTACAACATCACAGTTATATGTAATAATCTAAACAGTAAATTTATCTGCCTTACCTGTCATAAAAACAAATACACTTCAGACAGCAAGTCCTGCAGTGTTCAGAAACCCCGCCCTGTCGGTTCTTCCCGTTAGTGTTACTTACCTTAGACTCTGATTTCTCTTTGGTCATTTTATTTGCTGACCCACTGCTCTGCTTTCTGCTCCCCTGCCACTGTAATTTAAATCGACCAACTGCCACTAGCAAACCTCCCTGCCAAGATGTTGGTGCCCCTCTAGTTTAGGAGCAACCATCCTTTTTCTACAGATCCCACCAGTGCCGGAACACAGCCCAAAAATTCACATACTTGAAGCCCTCCCTCTGCACTAGCGCTTTAGGTAGGTGATCAACTATTCGATCTTCCTACTCCTAAACTCACTGGCACATGGCACAGAAAGTAATTCTGAGATTTCAACTTCCTATCTAACTCCCTAAACTACCTCTGCAGGGCCTCATCTCTCTTTCTGCCAATGTCATTGGTACCAATATGGACACAACCTCTGGCTGCTTGCCATTTCCCTTCAGAATATCCTGTGCCCACTCAGAGACATCCTTGACCCTGGCACCAGGGAGGCAATACATCATCCTGGAGTCTCACCTGCAGCCACAGAAACACCCATGTCTCTTGACTGTCAGTCCCCTCACAGTGGGCCAGTGTAGACCAGTGAGCCTTACTTCAGACGTGGGTGAAGTGTTGGAGAGGATTATAAGAGATAGGATTTATAATCATCTAGAAAGGAATAATTTGATTAGGGATAGTCAGCTTGGTTTTGTGAAGGGTAGGTCATGCCTCACAAACCTTATTGAGTTCTTTAAGAAGGCGACCAAACAGGTGGATGAGGGCAAAGCGGTTGATGTGATGTATATGGATTTCAGTAAAGCGTTTGATAAGGTTCCCCACGGTAGGCTATTGCAGAAAATATGGAGGCATGGGATTGAGGGTGATTTAGCGATTTGGATCAGAAATTGGCTAGTTGGAAGAAGACAGAGGGTGGTGGTTGATGGGAAATGTTCATACTGGAGTTCAGTTACTAGTGGTGGACCGCAAGGATCTGTTTTGGGGCCATTGCTGTTTGTCATTTTTATAAATGACCTGGACGACGGCATAGAAGGATGGGTTAGTAAATTTGCGTATGACACTAAAGTCGGTGGAGTTGTGGATAGTGTGGAAGGATGTTGCAGGTTACAGAGGGACATAGATAAGCTGCAGAGCTGGGCTGTGAGGTGGCAAATGGAGTTTAATGCTGAAAAGTGAAAGGTGATTCTCTTTGGAAGGAGGAACAGGAATACAAAGTACTGGGCTTATGATAATATTCTTGGGAGTGTGGACAAGCAAGATCTCAGTGTCCATGCGCATAGATCACTGAAAGTTGCCACCCAGGTTGATAGGGTTGTTAAGAAGGCGTACAGTGTGTTAGGTTTTATTGGTAGAGAGACTGAGTCTCAGAGCCATGAGGTCAGGTTGCAGCTGTACAAAACTCTGGTGCGACCATACTTGGAGTATTGCATACAGTTCTGGTCATTGCATTATAGGAAGCATGTGGAAGGATTGGAAAGGTGCAGAGGAGATTTACCAGGATGTTGCCTGGTATGGAGGGAAGGTCTTACGAGGAAAGGCTGAGGGACTTGAGGCTATTTTCATTAGAGAGAAAAAGGTTGAGAGGTGCCCAACTCACTAAATATGCTGTCCAGGACATTCTCAGCCTCATAAATGCTCCCTACTAAGTTCATCCACACCTCTAGGTATTCCATGCAGATAATCAGGAGTTGCAGCTGAACACACTTCCTGCATGCGTAGTCACCACAGATACTGGAAGTTTCCCTGATTTTCTACATATTGCAGAAGGGACATCCCCAGGGCCGAATGGCCTGTTTCCATACTGTAGGAATTCTATTCATTCTATTCTAAATTGAAAATTATGTCTGAAGCATTTACACACAACTTATAATACAATGCCCATAGCACAATTGATACAGTAATATTAACAGAAGAATGATTTCATGAGAGAGGAGGACAGAAAATTTCTAAGAACAGATGGGACTGGATGATATACTTTGTTGGTTTGTTGGGTGGTGGTGAGTGCAAAAGGAAGTGAAAATAAATTGAGCAAATAAAATGAAATTTGGATTAAAAAGGTGGATTGAAGAATATTTCCAGAAATGTAGAGAGAAGTAGGATTTAAAACTGATACTGGCCCTTAGCTGAAGTCTATAATCTATTCACAAACATGAGCTTCAAACAAAGGTTGAAGTGAAACAATGATAGAAAAAAGGCCATGTCACTTAACGAAAGGATGTATGAAGAGATACAAGGCTGGCAACGGTTCAAGTCGAGGGTGCAGTATAGCCAAGATGGGCTGTGTTCATCCCAAAAGTAATTTTAAAACAAGAAGTCATATTTCAGTAAACTGAAATTCTAATAACCTGAAATGTGCTTAATTCATTATATTTAACAATTAATAACATGTGACACACGTTCTTTATATCCTAGCTTAGTCAACTTTCAGGATATTTAAATGAAAATTTAGCTTTGAAGTTAGTAGTTTTAGTCGTGATGAACAAAATAATGGTATTCACTTCATTTGTGTTGATAGACATTTCTAAATTGCTCCTTATAAAATTGCATGGCAGCACTGTGATATATACCCTTGGAAGATGTAAGGCTGACAATTAAACACTTCCACGACAAAAAAAATTCAAGAAAACCAAATTAACTGCATAACTATACTAAAGCAAAGTCAGTAGACAGTAATTTATTGCAATGAATCTAGTATTAGAAACGAGGAAACCACCTGCTTTCGGATAATAAAAAGCTAACAAACTTTTCGCATACAAAGGCTACAAGTCAAATATGCACAAGAGTAGCTTTCAGCTGCAAGCCAATGAAAATAATAAAACTCAGCTGGTATGAAATCAATTTTGAACACGTACACTTGCAAAAAGTGAAGCTGGATTATTTTTCTCCTACAACCAAGTCAACAGAAAAAAAAATCATTGAAATGCACTAACAATCTAATCATGTCCATTACAGAGACACATATCTTCCTTTCAATAATAAAAATAAAAGAATAGTCTCTATCTTTTTGCATAAAACATCCACGTTCTCCAAGGCTCATACTAGTTCTGGACATTATCAGCAATGCCAAGGTTGCTACTGCAATTGCCTGACAAACATATCATACTATTGAAGGGAAAGCTATTATTAGGTTATCAGAATGAATTGGCCAGAGATTACTTATAAATAATTAAACTTTACCTTAGATATTATTTAGGCAGTAAACTACTCAAAAACCAGGAAACATGGATAAAGGTTTTGAAAATCTAACATCAAAAAACTACCATTTTAGGAGGTTTTGAATTTACAATCATTAGCTGTCAGTCAGGATCAGTTTTAAATTTCACTGATGTACAGTGCTCCCCATTGGACAAGGTGTTAAGTACTGACAAGCAGTAGCAATGTGCATGAGCGAAATCATTCTTTCAGTTTAGCAATGTTCTTAATACCACTGTGCTTGTAAGAAGTGGTTATTTTAACTACTATGTAACATTAGTTTGTCCTGTTGTACCCTAACCTTCACTGAGCGAGACATTTATAATATTCATTCCGGTAGAATGCATTACATGAGAACTGCATAGCCTCTCCAGTAAAATAAAGGCCTTTTCAGGTTCATTTGCATGAGGACAGGCAGGGCTCAAATTGCTGTTCACAAGAGGTACATGAAGATCACAGCATGATAATGATTAAGCCTATAATTTCCTCTCTCCTTCCTCGACACTTCTAATTCAGCTGTTTGAAACGTAGAAAGCAGGAAGGGGAAATGGAAGCCCAAAATTATTTTTTACTCCCCCCCCAGTTCATTCACAGGATGCAGGCATCACTGATCAGGCTAGCATTCACTGCCCATTCCCTAACTGCCCAGAGAGCAGTTAAAAGTCAACCAAATTAGGATTTGTGGTCACTTGGATAGGCACAGTTCGATTCGTGGTAGTCAACATGGATCTGTGAGGAGTAGATCATGCCTCACAAATCTGATTGAATTCTTTGAAGAGGTGACCAAACACATGGATGAAGGTATAGCCATGGATGTGGTATACATGGATTTAACTAAGGTGTTAGATAATGTTAGATAATAGGCTCATTCGGAAGGCAAGAAGGCACGGGATAGGGAGAAATGTGGCAGATTGGATTCAGAATGGGCTGACCCTTAGAAGACAAAGCGTGGTAGTGGATGGAAAATATTCAACTTGGTGCTCAGTTACAAGTGGTGTACCATAAGGATCTGTCCTGGGTCCTCTAATTGTGATTTTTGTAAATGATTTGGATGAAGGAGTGAAAGGGTGGATTAGTAAGTTCGTGGACAACACAAAGGTGAATTGAGTTGAAGGTAGTGGGGAGGGCTGTTCTAGGTTACAAAGAGACATTGATAGGACGCAGAGCTGGGCTGACAAGTGGCAGATGGAGTTTAACCCTGAAAAGTGTGAGGTGATTCATTTTGGAAGGACAAACTTGAAAACAAAATACAGGGTTAACGGAAAGATTCTTGGCAGTGTGGAGGAGCAGAGGGAACTTGAGGTTCATGTCCACAGTTCCCTGAAAGCTGCCACCCAGGTGGATAGAGTTGTTAAGAAGGCGTATGGTGTGTTAGTTTTCATTAAAAGAGGGATGAGTTCAAGAGCCGTGAAGTTATGCTCCAGCTATACAAAGGCCTGATTCGGCCACATCTGGAGCGTTGTGTCCAGTTCTGGTCGCCTCATTACAGGAAAGATGTGAAAGTGTTGGAAAAGGTGCACTGGAGATTTATCAGGATATTGCCTGGAATGGAGGGAAGGCCTTACAAGGAAAGGTTGAGAGAGCTAGGGCTTTTCTCTTTAGAACAAAAAAGAATGAGAGGTGACTCGATAGAGGTGTACAAAATGATCAGAGGTATAGATAGAGTAGACAGGCAGAGACTTTTTTCCCCTCGAGTGGATGTAGCTATTACGAGGGGGGCATAGTTTTAAAGTGAGTGGAGGTAAATATAGGGGAGACAGAGGTAGGTTCTTTAGTCAGAGAGTGGTAGGGGTGTGGAATACATTGCCAGAGAGGGTAGTGGAGTCAGCCTCATTAGGGGCATTTAAGGAGCTATTAGTTAGACATATGGATGATAGTTTAAGATATGGGTGGAGTTAGATAGACCTAGGTTTAGGGTAAAAGTTCAGCACAACATCGGGGGCCAAAGAGCCTGTACTGTGCTGTACTGTTCTATGTTCTATGACTTTCAATCTGGAATCACATGTAGGCTAGACTGGTTAAGGACAGCAGTTCCTTTCCTGAAGGAATCTTTGTAAATCAGATGAGACTTTCCTGACAATTGACGGTGGTTTCAGAGTCATCCTTTACGTTCAGATTTTTATTGAATTTAGTCTCCACCATCTACCTTGTGAACTCAAACCATGGTCCCCAGAACACTGCTTCCTTCTCTGGATTCACAGCCGAGCAGGAAAACCACTAGTCTATAGCATCCCCATGTGAACCTGTACTTCAAAACTTATCTTGCAGAGTCAACAGGTCACAGCCAAATCTCAGTAGAGTGGCACTCTGTTTCTGTCAATTCTGCTGTCAGCCATCAGCAACCACACAATCAATTTCACCACACTTCTGACCTTTACACCATTCTGGGAAACAGCTGCTGAAACAGTAACTCAACATTTGCTGCTTGCAGACAAGCTGTATATCTGAGATTTTTAAGGAACAAGCTAAACAACAAAATACATTGAGTCTTTCAGCAAATCTTCATTTGCCAACTTGGAATTTAAAAACAAAAATAAATTGTACATGCTGAAGTGAAGACTTGCAATGTGGATGTCTAAATGTATCTGAAGCTGTTTAAAAATTACCAGATATGAGCAGTATCTGTAAAATCATGCTGCATTAAGGGTTACATGCAGGTGAGCATTAACAAAAAGAATCATACCTGCACTCCTCATCACTCTTGATGAGAGGGTCAGAACCAACTGTACCCACCAGGAACTTGGGACTGAGCAGTGGCAGGCGAACATGTTGTAATACCTAATGTGAGGAAAGCAAATCAATATTATATTGGGAACTACTGACCCAAATAAATATATTGATGATAGCTTACTTTAAGAACCGATTTACCCTTCAGCATTACATAACAAATGCTCAACATGCAGAGTTTTACAGCCGTGTTCTTATTTGTAGCTCTCAATGCTGAGTTTCCAATATAAACGATGGTCACACTGAGAGGGTGTCAAGCAGGGACATGACACCCAACTTCTTTCTTTTCATTCATGGGATGAAGGCATCACTGGCTAGGCCAGCATTCTTGCCCATCCCTAATTGCCCAGTGGGCAGTTCAGAGTCAACCACATTGCTGTGGGTCTGGAGTCCCATGTAGGCCAGGCCAGGTAAGGACTGCAGAAAATATCTCATGACTCCCCGTTACTATCTTAACTGAAAATACAATAAACAAACAAGTCATCAAACATACATCAAACAAATCAATTGATCTAAACTTCTGTCAGTACGATTTTAGTCTTCTACTTTTTGAAAAGGTGTCATTACGTCTTTAGCTGGTGCTACACGACACTGCACCCCAGACTAAGGGAAAGTCCACTCGACGTTTTGGTGTCTACTAATGTGACACTGAGACTGCATCCTAGAATTTAAACCAAAAAAATTTTTGACATCCATGTAAAATCTCTTTCTGAAAGCTTGACAGGGGAAATAAACCCACAATGTAGGTAACTGTAACAGTAACAGGAAGCATGCAGAACTGTGTTAACCCATAAATGAAAGCGTTAAAATAGCAACATCTCAACCAGTTTAAGATTTTGAAAGTATCCACAATTACATATATACAGGATGATCAGAGTTTAGCATTCCCAATTACATATTTGCCCAACTAGGATTAAAAACAAAAATCACCTGTGCAACATGCCCAATTATCTCTTGCTGGCAGCAGAGGAGGAGGCTCAAGCAGTTCAGTTTAGTCACTAAAAGAAGCAAATTTAGGGCATATTGAAGGTGCAAGATGATCGGTCAATAAATTAGGCGAAGGTACATGGTAACACAAGTTGCAAGTTCACTCTAATTTCCCAAGATTCAATTCCTAAGGCTTCAATCAAAACCTACAGCACAAAGGAGGCTCTTCGCCACATTATGCCCAAGCTGCCAATGCTACAATGACCAAATGGAGGCCAGGCATATGAACAATCCAAATAAGAAAATCAGAGATCAAGTTATTCTAACTTAATTTGCACATCTTAATGGTTAGTTACAAATGTTACTGCATTATCATTAGCCTAGTAGTCAAGCATCTACTTTTAAAAAAAACCCACAAGATTCTCTACTAGAGAACTGTCTCTACTCTCAAGCAGAAAATAGCACTTGATTCAAAGATACACTACTGGGGGAAAAAAGTGAACAACTGTCATGCAAATCAATAATGAAACAGAAATTACTGGGAAAACTCAGCAAGTCTGGCAACATCTTTGGAAAGAAAGCACAGGTAATGTTTCAAGTCCGGTGGCTCTTCCTCAGAGCACACACTGTAGCTCCACTAACAGATGTGAAATTTTCCTGAATTTAATATACTAGTTGTCTCTATGGCCGATGATGTTATTCATCAAATTATTTCACAATACATATAGGGACCTGTTAAGATCGTGACAAGCATTGTGTGAAGGCAAGTGTTTTTTTCTTGCCTGAAACTGCTTTCTTAAATATTTAAGCTTTCACACTGCTTAACATAGGCCAGTTCAAATTCATGCTCACATTCTAGTTGCAAGTAACTCCAATACATGGCTGGTCCAAGACAGAGGATTAGTAGCAAGATTCTAATTAAAGCTCAGAAGTAAACAAGTCAGACAGTATGCAACATGGTTCTATGTTTCATTTAGAATGAGGAATTCTTGTTTTTGAAACTCAAGTAAAAGAAGGCCAAGGATTCAGATTTTCACCCAAAGAATGCCTACCTGGGGAAGCTGCGGGCGTCGCTCTTGAATGCTATATTTGACCCACGCCATGACTGCATTGAAAACCTGCTCCTCACTCCGCACGTTCAACTCATCACTGGAAATTATATCAATAAGTTGATTGGCTGGCAACAACATGAACTCTTCACTCTCCATCACCTGAAAGCAAAAATAAAGATAAATAATGGTGGGTTTTATCAAAGCATTGATATACAGAACTCTGCCTCAAAAAGAAAAGTTTCTGTCAATGCTGAGATAATGGGAACTGCAGATGTTGGAGAATCCGAGATAACAAAAGTGTGGAGCTGGATGAACGCAGCAGGCCAAGCAGCATCTTAATCCTCTCCCCATCCCCCTTTTCTGACGAAGGGTCTAGGCCCAAAACATCAGCTTTTGTGCTCCTAAGATGTTGCTTGGCCTGCTGTGTTCATCCAGCTTCACACTTTGTTATTTCTGTCAATGCTGGATTTCTTTCAGCAAAATAATCACTCGTTACTCAGGCTACTGGATGTAACATTCACAACATATTCCAAATAATCTGATGCCACATACCGGAAGGAATTTAGCAGTCATGTTGTTGGAAGGACTGCACACTCTGAAAACATGCAGTCTCTTAATTTCAAACACAGCAAATGGATAGACTGGAAAACACAGGACTTGAGTGCATTCTATCAAAGTATAAACAAGAATTTTGATTTCATTTTGGAGGTGGGAAGTAGGAGGTAGGGAGGAGAATAGGGGAAGGACAAGCAAGTTAGTCTTTCTGTAAGTGGAGACCTCATTTTACTCCAGCTAAATTGAGAATACAACCTATATACCTACAGATAAAAAGCTCATTACACAGCTAGGAGCTTCACATCAAAAGGAGGATATTCAATACTTCAGTTGAGCTATTTGATTCCAAAGTCAAACCTTCATTGGAAAAAATGGTAAAAACAGCTAACTCAATACAGAACAAATAGTGCCTTGGGGACCAATCAGATTGAATAGCTCTGTAGAGCCCTGATCAGTGAAACAACAGTGTACAATTTATTTCCCTAGCCATCTTCCAAAAAAAAATTACGGGAAAACTTCTCCTGTGGACTATGAATAACAAAATCACAGATGCATCCATTGGGAGAGAGAGATAATGGGAACTGCAGATGCTGGAGAATTCCAAGATAATAAAATGTGAGGCTGGATGAACACAGCAGGCCAAGCAGCATCTCAGGAGCACAAAAGCTGACGTTTCGGGCCTAGACCCTTCATCAGAGAGGGGGATGGGGAGAGGGAACTGGAATAAATAGGGAGCAAGGGGGAGGCGGACCGAAGATGGAGGGTAAAGAAGATAGGTGGAGAGAGTATAGGTGGGGAGGTAGGGAGGGGATAGGTCAGTCCAGGGAAGACGGACAGGTCAAGGAGGTGGGATGAGGTTAGTAGGTAGATGGGGGTGCGGCTTGGGGTGGGAGGAAGGGATGGGTGAGAGGAAGAACCGGTTAGGGAGGCAGAGACAGGTTGGACTGGTTTTGGGAATTAGGTTTTGATTTTGACACAGGCCATTCTCTGTCTTGCCTCATTAAGTCATCTGACATATTCATTAAGCAAAACTTAAATTGACACACCAGCTTTACTTCCCATCTTCTCTTGCAGAGACACAGTTGGGTTGGGTTTGGTTGGTTCTCCCAACGCTCTCCATCACACCATCGCACCTTCCAAACAGCATAAATTAGATTTCAACATGAGGGCCCTACATCCCATCTCTGTAACACAAGTAGCAACACTGGCATGCCACATACAGGTTCACTCAAAATCAAAACACCTTGAAATTACACACAAATGATGATGCTGTCAAACATCTAAATAAATTGTAATGATTGTAAACTACCTTGTGAGCAAGTTTGTATTGTGACTGTATCATTGCACACCTAACCAACGAAAATGCATTTCTTAACTATTTATTTTGCTCAAATTCAGGACCTGGACACAACTTTCTTCCACACTGCAAATTCCTAAGAATTTAAAGCTGCAGTCATTTATCATTTGGAATTGACATGTCCAGGTGCACATTTCCCAACAGAAATTATTTTAGCTGCCCAAATTGTCAAATGTTAACGTGTAATCAAAGAAGTACATTGATGGATACCAGACGACGACAGAAATATGCTTAATTGGGATTTATCCTAAAGTTAAACAATCTTTCAATATTCACTATAGGCTTGTACAAGGATAAAATTCTGGTTGAGCATGCGTGTGGGAATTCAAATCAAGAGGGATATTATGAGACGAATAAAAATGAAGTAACAGAGGGCTCTGGCAAAGGCTGAAAGTAGGTAGGCCAGATATAACTTAAGATCCTGCTATTGATGGTTTAGTAGGGATGTGTGCTAAAGAGAAAACACAATCAGCAAATTCACACAGAAGTAAAACCGCTTGCAAGTTAATTTAGGAAAACTTTCATCTTTACATTTCAAAGCAAGAGGAGATTTAGCAACTGTGGCACATCTGGGAACACTGATCTCCATGACAAAAATATTCGTTAAGTCCATAAAATATTTTGGTCATTTGGCCCATCAAGACTGCTCCACTATTTGATCATTTGGTCTGATACATTTCTCAAGGCTATTCCTTCTGCCTTCTCCCTTTAATCCATGCTCCCCTTACCAATCAAGAACCTGTCTTGAATACACAATGATCGGCTTCCACAGCCTTTTTGCAGCAATGAGACTGGCAGATTAACTACCATCTGGCTAAAGAAATTCCTCCTCCTCTCAGCTCCAAAAGGTTGCCCCTTCACTCTGAAGCTATTCCTTCATACTTTTGTCTCTCAAACCAATGCCATCATCTTCTCTATGTCCACTCTACCCGAGCCTCTCAGTAAGTGAGCTTCAATCAAATCCAACCTCATCCTTCTGAACTCCATCAAGTATAGACCAGATTCCTCAACCACTCCTCATATGACAAGCACTTCATGCTTGGAATCATTCTTGTAAACCACCTCTGGATCCCCTCCAAAGCCAGCATGTCCTTCCTTAGATATGGAGTTCAAAACTGCTCACAATGTATCAAATGCAGTCTGACCAGATTGAAGTCCCCTGTGATTATTGTAAAAGTGCCTGTTTTACATGCCTTTTTCATCTCCTGATTTATTTTCTTCCCCACACCTTGGTTACTGCTAGAAGGCCTGTACATAACTCCTATTGAGGCTTTTCTCCCTTTGGCAGTTCCTCAACTCTAATCATACTGATTCTATGTTTAACAACTCTATCTTGCCATCAACTTAATTTATTTTCTTAACCACAAGGCAAACTCATCCCATCTGCCCATCTTCTTGTCCTTTCATTAGAATGTATGATCTTGAATATTTAGTTCCCACTTGTGATCCCATTGCCGCCACATTTCTGATACCCAAAACACCATATCCACTAATTTCAATCTTCATTTCAAGCTCATTTACCTTGTTTCATACACTGCAGGCATTTAAGCTCAACACCCTCAGTCCTCCATTGCCTGCTCCCCCTTTTCATAGTTGTCTCCTCATCTGCTGTGCCAGAAGTTAGATTCTTGACCTTTTCCATACTCTGTCCTACTGAGAAATTAAGGTACAAGATAATCTAATACAACATGTCCTGTATACCTACTAACATAAATCTCAAATAAATCAGTGTTTCTTTTCCTCTTTTAGAGTTGTCTTCAGTAAGTATATTTACAAGGATCCCTGGGGAGATGCATATTCATTTGTTTAAAATCAGCAGATGGACCTTTAGTAGCTAGTACAAAGAGAAATCCCTATTGTATTCCCAATTCATATTGTTGAGAAATGGATTTGTATATTTGCATTTTAATCAGAAATAATAAAAGCTGAAAATTTAAGGTGGATTGAATTATCTTCTCATCTATTTAGACAGCTGTCTTTCAATCTGCCATATCACATTTTAACTGTAAGCATCCAATTTAAAGAATTAGCTTACATAAATAGAATCTACACGATTAAACATTCCAACTTATTCGAAAACATCCAAATAAGTGTAATCTGTAGTTGATAATCCCTAACCTGCAGCCAGAAACAAATAACCCCAGACAGTTTTCAATTTTTAAAAAGTTTTTCTAATCAACTGAATCATATGTAGATACATTAGCAGAGTTTAAGAGGGGTTTTGACAGACAAATGAACAGGCAGGGAATAGATGGTTATAGACTACATGCAGACTCATGGGATTAGTTTAGACTGGCATAATGAATGGCACAGATGTCATACAATCGTAGAGATATAGAGCATGGATATAGGTCCTTCAATCCTATTCATTCATGCCGACTTGATATCCTAAATAAATCTAGTCCTGTTGCCAGTATTTGGCCCGTATACCTATAAACTCTTCCTATTCATGTACCCATCCACCTGCCTTTTCAATGTTGTAATTGTACTAACCTCCACCACTTCCTCTGACAGCTCCTTCCATACACGCATCACTCTGTGTGTAAAAAAAGCTGTCCCTTAGTCCCTTTTATATCTTTCCCCTCTCACCTTAAATCTATGCCCTCTAGATCGGGGCTCCCCCTATCCTGGAAAAAATACCTTGGCTATTCATCCTATCCACGCCCCCTCATGATTTTACAAAGCCCTATAAAGGACACCCCTCAACCTCCAACACTTCAAGGAAAATAGCCCCAACCTATTCAGCACCTTCCTATAGCTCAAATTCTTTTGCATTGATGTGTTACACTTTTCCATCAATGAGGATTGGGATATTTGTGGAGCCTCCTTCTCCAGTGGGTTATTTAATTATCCACCACCATCTATGATTGGATGTAGCAGGACCACCAAGTCTACATTTGATCCATTTGCTGTGTTGAGCCAAAGGGCCTGTTCCTGTCTTGTGGTATTCTATGTTCTATGATATTACTTACATAGATTCTCTGTTATTTAGACTGCTATATTGCTTTTCAACACACAAAATTTTCAATTATCTAAATTTACAACAGAAGATATTAAATTAATATACATAATTATAAAATAATATATTTATGATAATTACAAAACAATGACCCTTCGGTTTTCCCAATGTATTAGAATATCCTGCACAACTTTGCCTCCACATAATCTTCCTTTCTAGTTGTGTTCTATCTTTGGTACTAGTAATCTTTACTTTCATAGGTTCTGCACATCTGTGAAGACAGTAATCCTCAATATTCCCTTTGATCTCACTGCAGAAGAATGGGCCACAGCACCTACTGCTACCAACATGAGCATGCTTGTGCTGGATTATCAGCTTCCACTTAATACAAAAAGATTTTGTACAGTTTTCCAAGAGTAGGTGAAAGAATAGTCAGAAGAAAATAAAGAAAGTAAGGCAGAACACTTATAAAGATGGGTGGAGGTACAGGTAGGTTGCAGAAGGACTTGGACAGGCTAGGAGAGTGGGCAAAGAACTGGCATATGGAGTACAATGTGGGGAAGTGTGGGGTTATGTACTTTGATAGGAATAGACGGCATAGGCTATTTTCTAAATTGGGAAAGGCTTCCATAATCTTAAGTACAAAGGAACTTAGGAGTCTTGATTCAAAATTTTCTTAAGCTTAATGTGCAGGTTCAGTTGGCAGTTAGGAAGTCAAATGGAATGTGAGCTTTCATTTCAACAGGACTAGAATACAAGAGCACACATAGCCAGAAGTTTCCATTAATCCAGCAGATTTGGTCCTCAGTAGTAAGGGTAGTGTAGCTTTCAGATATACAGACGACCAGCGAGACTGCAGACATGAAGAGTCAGAAAAGATAAAGCGTATGTGAGATCAGAGAAAATGGCAATTTAAATCTAAAATTGGCTCAGTGGAAGAATGCAAAGGTTGACAGCTGTTTGTGCAATTGCAAAGCTGTGCGCAATTCAATTCTTCAGGGCTCAATGTCGGATCATTTGCTTTCACAGTGCACGTCAATGAGTTAGATTTGGGAAAAGAAGTTCGCAGATGATTTTTTTTTTAAAAATTGGCCACATGGTTGACAGTAATGAAAAAGGTAGCATGCTACAGGAAGACGTACTGGCCAGATTGACAAATAAGTCGCAAATCCAAAGAAGTGCAAGGGAAAGCAGTTGGAGAGGGCATAAAAGGCAAGGTAATGCACGATGAATAGGTTAGTGACATGTGTAGAGGTAAAAGGACATTGCAGAGTATGTGCTCATAAATCCTATACAGTGGGATAAACAAATAGTGGTTTAAGAAAACACACACGATGCTATCCTTTCTTGGCAAAATTACTGAATACAAGAACAGGGGGGTTATGTTAGGACTGTACTAAACACCAGTTAAGCCACACCTAGAACACTGCATTTATGTCTTACAAGAAGGAATTCAACAGGATTTTGACCCACTGGCAGTAATGCAGCAACAATACAATTCCAAGTAAAGACAGTGTGCGCCTTGGAAGGAAACTTGCATGAATAGTATCCCTATGTCTTTGCTGCCTGTATTCTTCTATTTGATAGAGTTGCAGGTTGGGAAGGAGCTTAGCAAGTGATGTTAATGACCAGGAGGGATAAAATTAATTAGCTGGTAGAAGGGTTAAGGGAGTTGAAGAGAAAGAATACTTTCCTTCCAGAAGGTGATGAACATAAAACTAGAAGCAAGGTACATTAATTTGGGGCTCAAAATGTGCCCTACCTTTCAAGAGAATCATGGCTTTAGCTTCACTTTTAGGTTGCAACCTCACCCAATCCATATCCCTAAATGACCTTCTAAATCAAAAATTTGTCTAACTCAGACAGTTCAATGGTTTGAGACTCACGACCTGAAAGGGTGGTAAAGGTAGAATTCCTCTTCACATTTAAGAAGTATTTGGATATGTACATGAGCTGCCATAACCCATGAAGCTACAGACTGAAAGTTCCAAATGCTCAAAATTACTAAACTGATTCCATCAGCAACACAGACATAATGGATCAAATGCCTGCTTCGAGCAATAACTTCTACGACTCTGTGACAAATGAAATTTAACAGAGAAAACTGTGAAGTGTCATACTTTGGAAGGAAGAACGAGAAGGGGCAAAATGAAGTAAACGGCACAATTTTAAAGAAGTTAGGGGAATTGAGAAAGCTGATGTTGGCAGACACAAGTCCTTGAATAGGACAAGACAAATTAATAACACTATTACAAGGCAGAGAGGATCCATGGTCTTATTAATGACGACAAATTATGAAAGTAAAGGGGTTACGCCAAAGTTTATAAATCACTGGTTGTGTCTCATTTGGAGCATTACGTTCAATTTTGGGCACTACACTTCAGGAGAAATTGCTAGGTCTTGGGAAGGCAGCAGAGGAGGTTTACTAAAATGGTATTATAGATAAAGAATTTCATTTGTGTGGACAGAAATAGGAAGTTTGGATCATTTTCCTTACAGCATTGTGACTAATAAGTGTCTGGAATTATGAAGGGCTTTGATACAATAAGCGAAGAGAAATTGTTGCCACTTACAGTGGGACTGTCATTTGAGGAGTCAGATTGAAGGTAATGAGCCAAAGAATACGAGCGTGAATTATTTTTATGAAATGAGCTCTGATGATCTAAAATGTACTGTCCAAAAAATTAGTGCAAACAGATTCATATGAAATGATATACAAGCAAAATATGCATAGTTACAACAAAAAAAAGAGGGTATTAATTGGTACTAATTGGACAGGTTCACCAAAAAGTGGCATAAGAAAGCTGGGTAAAATAATCTTCAGTGGTAGTGCACTACAAGGTAAGTTATTTTTGCCAAGGTAAATCTTACTGCTTGCAGTCCTTTCATTGGAACTGTCTCCTTTCAATAAAATTATTATTTAAATAAAGGTTAAAATAGACTCAAACTCACGCAGTACAAAAATTTGTTTAAAAAGATGAAGAATTGGTCTGAGATACATAGAACATAGAACATAGAACAGTACAGCACAGAACAGGCCCTTCAGCCCACCATGTTGTGCCGACCATTGATCCTCATGTATGCACCCTCAAATTTCTGTGACCATATGCATGTCCAGTAGTCTCTTAAATGACCCTGCTTCCACAACAGCAGCTGGCAACGCATTCCATGCTCTCCCAACTCTCTGTGTAAAGAACCCGCCTCTGACATCCCATCTATACTTTCCTCCAACCAGCTTAAAACTATGACCCCTCGTGTTAGCCATTTCTGCCCTGGGAAATAGTCTCTGGCTATCAATTCTATCTATGCCTCTCATTATCTTGTATACCTCAATTAGGTCCCCTCTCCTCCTCCTTTTCTCCAATGATAAAAGTCCGAGCTCAGTCAACCTCTCTTCATAAGATAAGCCCTCCAGTCCAGACAGCATCCTGGTAAGCCTCCTCTGAACCCTCTCCAAAGCATCCACATCGTTCCTATAATAGGGCAACCAGAACTGGATGCAGTATTCCAAGTGCGGTCTAACCAAAGTTTTATAGAGCTGCAACAAGATCTCACGACCCTTAAACTCAATCCCCCTGCTAATGAAAGCCAAAACACCATATGCTTTTTTAACAACCCTGTCCACTTGGGTGGCCATTTTAAGGGATCTATGTATCTGCACACCAAGATCTCTCTGTTCCTCCACACTGCCAAGAATGCTATCCTTAATCCTGTACCCAGCTTTCAAATTCGACCTTCCAAAATGCATCACCTCGCATTTATCCAGGTTGAACTCCATCTGCCACCTCTCAGCCCATCTCTGCATCCTGTCAATGTCCCGCTGCAGCCTACAACAGCCCTCTATACTGTCAACGACACCTCCAACCTTTGTGTTGTCTGCAAACTTGCTGATCCATCCTTCAATCCCCTCGTCCAAGTCATTAATAAAAATTACAAACAGCAGAGGCCCAAGGACAGAGCCCTGTGGAACACCACTCACCACTGACTTCCAGGCAGAATATTTTCCTTCTACTACCACTTGCTGCCTTCTGTTGGCCAGCCAATTCTGTATCCAGACAGCTAAGTTCCCCTGTATCCCATTCCTCCTGACCTTCTGAATGAGCCTACCATGGGGAACCTTATCAAATGCCTTAGTGAAGTCCATATACACCACATCCACAGCTCGACCCTCATCAGCTTTTCTAGAATTGGTCTGAGATACGAATGGCTTCTATAGCGGGGCTGAACTGGACAGATTCTATTCTGGAATAATTTAGCCAGTCTCGACCAAGGCAGCACTGAGGGCATTATGGTCAGACACAACATTCCTAAAGGAGAGGCAGAGGTCCTCATCAACCAAAAACACCTACTCGGTGTCTGTGTGCAAATGCTAAGCAAGGATAAAGTATCCCTTTGCTCACATTACCAAATAAAACATCCGCACTGACTGTTTAAGCTCACTGACAAGGAATTTTGTTCTTAACAAAGTACTGGCGTGCTCTGATTAACACCAACTCACTCATATTGCTAGTAAAGCGTTGCTTCTTTCTGAAGAACCACACCATCTGCTTCAATCATTTCCGTGCACTGTGTTTTGAATGAAAAATAACTTTCAAACGGTATCTCACAACTACTTCAGGAACTTTATCTGATCTTCAAAGTTCTAATATGTCAGTGTTAGAGAGTTTCCAAAAAGCATTTAAAGAATCTGCAACAGGTCAAAGACTGGAAGAAGTTATAGGATTTGTTTTAGATCCAGCAAGTGAAAAATAAGTGAATCCACTTTATACAGAAAACTGCCCCAGGTATTGGAGTGTCTCAATATTAACAAACAAGCAAATGTTAAAACACACAAAGTTTAAAAAAAAATTCACCAACATTTGTTTCAAAGAAACCACAGAAACAGCATGATTCCGTGTTTTCTTTCTACTGTGGTACAGAAATGCTATGGTCAACAAAGTATGACCTGGAGTATTACTGTAAAACAGACCACGTGTGTTGATAAATCTCAGTGATAAATCCCAGAAGTAGCAAGATAAAACAAAGTGGGATCATTGAAATTGCTATTTAGTGAATAGTCTCCTAGGTTGTACATTAAGAATGCATCATTGCTAAAGACTATGAAGACCAGGCAGATAAAGGTATTGATCTAAACTTTCTCCTTTAATAACAACTAAGTGTTGAATGACAAATGTATAGCTTTCAACAAAGCAATAGTTGGCACTTACAAATCACACCAGCAGCACTGCAACTTGTTCATACTTAGCTCAAGGAATTGCCTTAAGGCTCCTGCTAAATGTAAGTATGTACTACATAGAAGCACGGACAACATTTTATCCCTAACAAGAATGTACAGCACATCTCAAAATACTTAAACGCTGGGTCTAAGCCAATCTTAAAGTGAAACTTGACCTTTCCAGAAATGTACCATCTATAAACAACAATCCAATTCCCCACATAATGATCAATTACATTTAACAACTCAAGGGGTCAACTGAGAAAAGATATTGCTGGAAATACATAGCGGTCTACCACTACTTTCAAACTAACAGGATAGATTTAATATGTAGGTGTAACCTTTTCATGAGAATTAAAATATTAAAATCAATAACACGTTGAAAAGAAAAGCTGTGAGGCACAAAATGTAAAAAGGTAGAGCAACTTATTCATTTCCCATTGTCAGTCCAGTCACCACAAATAGCAGTTAGTGTTATACTGGGGATTTATATTCACCTTTAGTGAGATCATTTTGACTAGTTTTGATGCCACAGTGAATTAAGAAGTCACAAAGGGCACAGTTAAAAAAAGGTCATTTTGCCCTTGGTATTCTTCTCTCAACCACGGCAACAGGGAAAGTTGGAAAAATGTGAAGCTTGTTCTCATGTACCCATTCTTCACTTAAGAAAAAGTATTAACCCACTTCCTTGTTTCCAGTTGTTTTGATTGGAAAGAAAGTGGAGAAAGCTGTGAATAGATCCTAACATAAGACAATGGAACAGTATTTTTGACCAAAAACAAATAATGCTAATTATTTCGCTGACACTTGTTCTGAAGTGCAAGCTCAACAGGTTCGACCACTTTCCCCAAATTAAATCAACAGCACGGAAACAAAAATTATTCAGGTTCATATGGTGCCTTGCAATTTCTAATGAGCGTTAATATTTCTATGCCTTGCATCCTATAACAGGTGTTCATTGAATTTGAATGATTTTGATCACTCGCTCCCTTGAACCTGTCTCCATTTTAGTTTCTGAGATTTCACTGACATTATTCAAATCAAGAAAGCTAGATTACATTCCATATTTTATGTTCGACGTTCTTTCTTAACTGTTTGAAGCCAGAGAGGGTCATAAACTTGAATTTCATTTCCCGATTCAGAAAATCACATGACTTTATTCATGACTGACGTAAAATGACAAAAAAGCATCCAAGACTAGAAATTCAAGAGTAAATCAAAGACACAAATCTATATCCTCACAATCATGTCATTAAAAGTGTATCATGGAAACATGCATGAAGAAAACAATGGCAGTTTGGGGCACTAGCAGGCAGCATCACAAAAAACAAGAGTCACAACTAGATCTTCCCACTTCTGCGGTCCCGGTCAGCAAAACCAGGATGGTGGAGTAACATTCAACAGAAACCTAGCAGGACCATTCATTAAGATTTACAAGTAAAATACTTGCCCTATTTAGCAGCAATGAAGAAAACAGATTCTTCCCTTGAAAGAAATTAATCAGGAACAAGCTGACTGTTCTTGCTAAAAAGCCTTTCACAAATTATAGGCATACACAAACACCATTGGGAAGAATAGATTTCTGTGATTTTGACCCAGCAACAGTAAGGGATGGCATGTGGGTTGGAGGACACCCTACAGATGGAGGTGTTCTCGCATATTTGTTTTTGTACTCCTAGGTGATATACGAGTTTGCAAAGTAGAGTCGAGGGAGCATTATTGTGTTACTGCAGTGAATCTAGTAGATAGTACTCAATGCTGTCACTTTCCAGCATGGTGAAAGGAGTGAATTTCAAGGTGGTGGGTGCATGGGATGTCAATCAATTGGGCTAATGGACAGCATAGAGCTTTTTGTGTTGTTGAGTTTCACTCATTTCTGACTTGAGCATTCTCAGGAGTGGACAGGCTTTGAAGAGTCAAGATGTGACTTACCACAGATATTCCAGCTTCGAATCTGCTCCTATAGCCATTGTGTTTAAATGGCTTGTGTAGTCTACTGTTTAATTAACGGTAACCCTAGTATGTTGGTATTGGCAGACACAGACAAGGTAATGAATTTTTACAACAACCAATAAAGTTTCATGGTCACCATTGCCAATTCTTAAATCCAAATTTATTCATTTTGTTTAAATTCCACCATATGCAATTTGAGTTCTGAACCTACATCTCCACTGAATTCCAAGAAAGCCACTGCCTCCCCAATATTTTCATTACCAATACAGATTGCTGAATAAATCAATAAACACAATATGAAACTCATGTTACTTCTGTAACATTCAAGTTATTTCCTAGGAATAACAATTTTCTTTTCTGAAAACAATTTAGTCTGAAAACAACAAACTGGCCAAGTTCAATATTCTAACATTAAATACATAACATCTACATTTGTTGCATCATGAATAAGTAATTATAGACAACAGACAACAGGTGCTGGAGTAGACGATTCAGCCTTTCAAGCCAGCACCATCATTCATTATGATCATGGCTGATCATCCACAATCAGTATCCTGTTCCTGCTTTATCCCCAAAACCCTTGATTCCACTATCATTAAGAGCTCTATCCATCTCTTTCTTGAAAGCATCCAGAGAGTTGGCCTCCACTGCCTTCTGGGGAAGAGCATTCCATATATCCACCACTCTCTGGGTGAAGAAGTTTTTCCTCAACTCTGTTCGAAATGGTCTACCCCTTATTTTTAAACTGTGTCCTCTGGTTCTGGACTCACCCATCTGCGGAAATATGCTTCCTGCCTCCAGAGTGTCCAATCCCTTAATAATCTTATACATCTCAATCAGATCCCCTCTCATCCTTCTAAACTCCAGCGTATACAAGCCCAGTCGCTCCAATCTTTCGACATATGATAGTCCCGCCGTTCCGGGAATTGACCTCATGAAGCTACGCTGCACTCCATCAATAGCAAGAATGTCCTTCCTCAAATTTGGAGGCCAAAACTGCACACCATACTCCAGGTGCAGTCTCACCAGGGCCCTGAACAGCTGTAGAAGGACCTCTTTGCTCCTATACTCAATTCCTCTTGTTATGAAGGCCAGCATGCTATTAGCTTTCTTCACTGACTGCTGTACCTGCGTGCTTGCTTTCATTGACTGATTGTTGAATCTAAATCAATATAACCCCTGAGGCCTCTGTAGGTCACTGCACAAGTTGCTTAAGTTTAATTACACTGGCGTCACAAGTCTTTGTTTCTCTTTATGATTTCTCACCTCTTGAAAGTTGTGTTGAGTGAATTTATCAGCAATCCGCAGCAGTTCTCTGCAGGAGTGGGTGTCAGCAAAAGCTCTGATTCCCAAGCAGTTTGATGGATCAAGTTGCCTCTTCAGAAACTCACAGCATGCTTCCTGGATCTCAGCCAGCTGCAACAGGCAGGCAGCCGGCAGCAAGGTCTGCACGTTCCCCTCCTCTACTGTTATCTGAGATGTGTAAGCAAAGTCAATCAGCAACTCCATGGCACGTTCGTCAATATCACGAATCACCACCTCTGTCTGCCGGCTTTCTGCGAGCTCACCTGTGAACATGGCTCGAAAGTAGGGGCTGCAAGCTGATAGGATCACTCGATGCGCATAAATCTTTTTTGCGCCCACAACCAGTACCACATCACAGAGTTCCCGGTGCTTCCTCAGGAGGTTGATCACTTCTAAAGTCTGCCTAGGGTGTTTATCTGATACAAATGGCATCCTGGCTGGTTGCGGTACTCCCTCTGGCAGTTTGTTGGGGTCACCAAGTGTACACCGACTAGTGACATCCATCCCTACCTCTACTGGTCGAGCGCTGATGCACCTGAAAAGGAGGCGGCAAAAGGGACAATGAGACTCAACTTTTAAATGTACAGTTTACCCTATAAAACTTTAGTCATTTCAATTTCATATTATAACCCATCATTTCATTACAGTCATGCACTACAAAGGACTACGTAGGACAGCTAAGACGCTGCACCATTCTACTGGAAGATACTGTTAAGCGTAAAACCAACGCACCAAACTACATCAGCAGGGCAACCTTGGAATGGTAGGAATGGGAGGAGCGGAGATGTAATGGGTAGTTCTGGGAATGCTGCACAATGTGAATGGCAGTTAAGAGAAATAGAACAAATCCACTTTACTACTGAATACCAGCAGATTTTCAAGTTTAACATTGATATATAAGTTTTGGACCATGCTAGCCTTTTCATTTCTCCAGTTGAAGAAAGGGAGAAAATAAAAAATGAAAAACGACAAAGCTTAAGAGGAATGAATTTTAAAGCACTTAATTGTATAGTATCAGTGACTTACAAAACAGTTAATACAGTTGATGCTGTTAACACATTAAATACCCAAAATTATTTGGTACAAACTATCGCTTAATTTTGCAATCTATTGATAATCACAGTTACTGTATTTGTGCAGAGTGGACACAGGTAATAGAAAGAACATAAGTGCAGTGTACATTAAATAACAATAAGCGAGTTTTGTTACTACTAATATCACAAGTATAGTGATTTGATATTCAGATTCCATCTGCACATTACATAATAGTTGTTTATCAAATTGGTTAGGCAGCAACTGCAATTCATATCTACCACTATGACCTCCTCCATCCCTATCAATGGCCAATCTTACTCCTTGTGGGGGAAGAAATGGTTTTGTAGTATAGTCGCTGGACTAGTATCCCAATGACTCAGGTTCAAATCCCACCATGGCAAATGGCAGCGTTTGAATTCAACAAAAGTTGAATTTTTTTTTATTAGAATTAGAAAGATTACCATGAAATCACTGTCAATTGTCAGAAAAACCCAACTGGTTCATTAATGTCCTTTAGGGAAGGAAACTGCTGTCCTTACCAGGTCTGACTTACATGAGATTCCAGACCCACAGCAATGACATTGATTCTTAATTGCCTTCTGAAATGCCTGGCAAACCATTCACTTATAATGTACAGCCAGAAACGAAATAGGAAATGAAAATAAATGGACAATCTGGCATCAATTAAGGCACCAGAACAACGATGAACAAAATTCTGTTGAACCCTACGAAGTCATCCTTACTGACATCTAGGAACTAGTGTCAAAATTGGAAGAACAGTTTCAGACAAATCAAGCAATAGTCTGACACAATCAGTACAGATTTGGAAAAACCACAGAGCTGAGGTCTGATCCATTGGTGTGGAATTTCTTGGCTTTATCACTTGTTGCTTATGCTGTTTAGTATGCAAGTAATCCTATGTTGTAGCTTCACCAGGTTGACACTTCATTTTTAGGCATGGCTGGTGCTGTTCCTGGAGTGCCGTCCTACGCTCTTCACTGAGCCAACATTGGCCCCTCACTTGACAGCAATAGTAAAGTGGAGAATGTATCGCTGTCACAACATGAATCAAGCAACAGCCTAACATCACCATATTTTCAGAATCATACCTTACACACAAATTTCCAGACAACAAAAACACCATCCCCTGGGTATGTCATGTCCCCCCACCAAAACAGACCCAGCAGAGCTGGCGATATGAGAATACACAATCAAGTTGGAGTTGCCTTAGAGATCCTCAACATTGACCCTGAGCTCCAAGTCAGTCTTATGGCATCATGGGCAAGAAAATCTCGTGCTCTCCTGCTAATAACAACATACACCACCCAGGTGTATTCCTCTATGTTCAGCAGCACTTGGAGAAAGCTTGGTAGCTAATTCTGCCCATGACAGTATCGGTACGAGCGCTGACTGCACAGTCCTTATGAAGTCCCATCTTCATAGCTTTTGTGCTCTTAAGATGCTGTTTGGCCTGCTGTGTTCATCCAGCTCTATACTTTATTATTTCATGTTGAGACAACTGCCCATCACGTTGTGTGGCACTAATGCTGTTCTAAGTAGGATAGACTTTGAACAGATCTAGTAACTCAAGACTGGCCATCCAGAAGACACTCATTTCTCAAAAACTTCAAGTACAATTTGTGCAGACGTTCCCACAGGCAGCAGGACAAATTTCAATTAACTGTTTTTTGTGGTGCTAATTTGAAGGATGAATATTAGCCTTGACTCTGGGAGAATTCACTGCTCCTCTTGTGTGAGACACCATGGGGTTTTTAAGATTGGCCAGCCTAGATTATCTATTCACCTCCCGGTAAAGGCTATAACTAACAACTTCTCACCGAGACAAAGTGCTCTAGCAAATTATTACTTAATTTTTTTAAAAAAGAACTGCAGATGTTGGAAATCAGGAACAAAAACAGAAATTGTTGGAAAAACTCAGCAGGTCTGGGAGCATCCAAGGCGGAGAGCAGAGTGAAATTGTCCATTCTGGACGGGGATGGACCCACAATATTTTAAGTCTGCTTTCTGTCCAAGAGTTTTCCCAGCAGTTTACGATTATTATTTATTTTATCTCAAGGGAGATCATGGCCCAGCGATACAGATGTAATCCAGTTTTAAAAAAAACTACACATATTCCAAAGACCCAGATAATACTTTCAGAGTCTCAGTTAATACAGTGATTCTCTGGTTCAAATTCCACCATGACAAATAGTGACATTTGATTTCAATAAAGAAATCTTTATCAGTAAAGTCATGAAAGGGGACAGCAACAGTGCTATCAAGCAGCATTTGCTCTGCAATAACCTGATCACTTACATTCAGTTTGGGTTGCACCACTCCATTCAGCTCCTAACTTCATCAGAGCCTTGGTTCAAACATGGACAAAGCCAAAATACAGAAGTGAGGTGACAGTCACTGTTCTTGACATCAAGGCTGCATTTGACTGAGTGCGCCGCCAAGGACAGGTAGCTAAAGTGCAGTCAATGGAAATCATGGGAAAAATTTTCCACTGTTAAGGTAATTTGTCTGCCACTTAGTCTACAGAGAGGACACTCCTCAGTAACGTGCAGCACTGTTGTGTCTCTCCACAAGTATGGATAACATTTCTTCAAAGGTGGCAGCCTTGCAGATTCGTTACTCAAATGCCGCGATTTGTCCTGCAACAGTTTAGCAAGGACCAACCTAATCAAGGTAATTGCAAATTGACAGATTGGGCTCGTCACAAACAAATTCTGAGCCTGTGCTTCCCATTACCTGGTCCTAAGAAAATCTGCTTGTAGATCTTTCTTGACAAAGTTATTCCATACAGAATGCCGAGATGGAAAGTGGCCCGTATTTTGGGTGAACAGGTTAACATGAAGTAGTAAATAAGGTGGAGAAAAGATGGTTTCAACCAGCTTGTGGGTTTCATCTATTAGCGATGAACGGAGGAAAGATATTTGGGAGGAAAGAAAGCCAAAGAGGGGTTGAGCAAATGTAATGACTTTTGCCAAGTAAGTGCACAGTATTCCAGTGCACAGTAAGCTAAGTTCTAAAGTACTGAACTTTGTAGCACAGTGCTTCATATAAATCTATCAAGTTTGATTACCAGTTTTTTTTCTGGCTTTTGATTGATGCTGCTGTTTTCTTCACATATTGCCATAAGAAAAAAAGAAAGTTGACTAGGGATTGTGATCTGTATCATATTATGATTCTCTTTACCAATTCACTCACAACCGCTCTATGTTTACCATATGGCATTTCCATTCACTCATTCATAAAACAACATTAAATTAAATCAAACATCCCTTCCAACCCATGGCTGCTTCTTAACACCTTTCAATTCTTATTGAGCCCATGCTGCAAACAGCATTTAGACCTGTTGCTGTATCAAAGGCTACTCCTGAATAAGTGTTAATACTATAACCTACACAGAACAATGCCATCCCTGTCAGTGTCTCCATAACTCACTTAAAACTCTGGAAAGATTATAATATTAATTAACCCTTAGCAACCATCTCACAGGCCTGAATAGGTTGCAGAACATCAGTGTCTTCCACTAATATGTGCTTTTTAAAATACATATTAAATAGAGCAGCTTCTCCTTTAAGAAACTTACTGTCAAAACAGCACTTCCGTGAAACTGCGTGAATGAATGTGTAAAAAACGTCAAAACCAGCAAGACTAAATGAAATCTCATGCACCAGGTGTGGGATATCAGTTTAATATCCTCGAATTATTTACGAGGATATTAACAATCCTCGTACACACAATTTCTCACTTATTTAGATTATATAGGTCTAGTACTTTTACTAACATTTCTAACTTTAAAGACAAAAGGACTAAAACCTCTTATGCAAGTTCAGACTGGACAGATATTCGAATCCCAACAAGAGTAACAGCCAGTATTTAGCAAGTGCTTAAACAATCTCCTGTTTCCCAGAGCAGATGTCACGCAAATTTGTGTCCAATAGATACAACTATGTGCCACCCTAATACTAAAATGTTAATGTATGTAAAAACTGTACAAGAGATGCTACTATAAAACTGTACTTTGGATTCCATCACTGCCTCAACTGTGGTACTGCAGATGGTCACTGAACAGGCTATTTTCACCACTTACCGATTTTGACTGTTATTGCACACGACCCTGCAGGATCACACTTTAGACTCTGGCCATCCAAATAAATATTAGTGTTGGACTACCTGGATACATATTCAGAATGACTCAACACATCATGTGCATCAGCGGTCTCCTTCAACTTTGTCATACAGCAACAATGATGAACTGACTTCAAACACCAGCAAGATCACTACTGAATCAAACTGTGTATTACCAAGTGCTGACAAATGAAATTTTTGTTAATTAAGTGTATGAAGAATCATTAAGTTCAGAGAATCTTCACTCAGAAGATCCACTGATGCTCTCCATAATTGCAGACAGGATTATTAGTCAGTGGGTTACCAACAATAATTCCTACCATTTAACTAAAGATAGAATTAACCAAAGGATTTGGAGATACAATTGTTGTAAAATTAATTTTATCAGCTACCCCTTGCAAGTGACAACGAACATACTGCAAGAATCCGAAGATGTCTGATGAAACCAATCTGGGACAAAAAGCTTTATGGCACGTAGAGAGAACATTGCCATTGAAGAAAACTAGTCTTGAATTATTGATTCGAGTTATGGCTTGTTCTATTCATTATCTAGCTTGTCCTTTTCATTTTGTCACTGATTTTCAAAATACTGGGACCTCTATCACAAACTCTGCTTCTATCCGGTTGGTCTAGCACAATCATCTATCAGGAGACTATGTAAATATTGAGGATTTTAATGTGGCCTTTCAGAACATCCATAAAGCCCTTCTTCTACATAGAACATAACAGCACAGTACAGGCCCTTTGGCCCTCGATGTTGAGCCGACCTATCATACAGATCTGAAGCCCATCTAACCTACACTATTCCATGTACGTCCATATGCTTATCCAATGACGACTTAAATGTACCTAAAGTTGGCAAATCTACTACCGTTGCAGAAAAAGTGTTCTATTCCCTTACTACTCTGAGTAAAGAAACCACCTCTGACATCTGTCCTATATCTTTCACCCCTCAATTTAAAGCAACATCCCCTCGTGCTCACCGTCACCATTCTCGGAAAAAGGCTCTCCCTATTCACCCTATCTAACCCTCTGATTATTTTATATGTTTCAATTAAGTCACCTCTTAACCTTCTTCTCTCTAATGAAAATAGCAAGTCCCTCAGCCTTTCCTCGTAAGACCTTCCCTCCATACCAGGCAACATCCTAGTAAATCTCCTCTGCACCCTTTCCAAAGCTTCCACATCATTCTTATAATGCGGTGACCAGAACTGTACGCAATACTCCAAGTGCGGCTGCACCAGAGTTTTGTACAGCTTTACCATAACCTCTTGGTTCCGGAACTCGATCCCTCTATTAATAAAAGCTAAAACACTGTATGCCTTCTTAACAGCCCTGTCAACCCGGGTGGCAACTTTCAAGGATCTGTGTACATGGACATTGAGATCTCTCTGCTCATCTACACTACCAAGAATCTTACCATTAGCCCTGTACTTTGCCTTCTGGTTACTCCTACCCAAGTGCATCACCTCACACTTGTCTGCATTAAACTCCATTTGCCACCTCTCAGCCCAGCTCTGCAGCTTATCTATGTCTCTCTGCAACCTACAGCATCCTTCGTGACTATCCGCAACTCCACCGATCTTAGTGTCGTCTGCAAATTTACTCACCCATCCCTCTACGCCAGCACCCATGTCATTTATAAAAATGACAAACGGCAGTGGACCAAACACCGCTCCTTGTGTTACACCACTAGTAACTGGTCTCCAGGATGAACATCTCCCATCAACTACCACCCTCTGTCTTCTTTCAGCAAGCCCATTTCTGACCCAAACTACTATATCTCCCACAATTCCACTCCTCCGCATTTTGTACAATAGCCTACTGTGGGGAACCTTATCAAACGCCTTGCTGAAATCCATATACACCACATCAACCGGTTTACTCTCATCTACCTGTTTGGTCACCTTCTTAAAGAACTCAATAAGGTTTGTGAGGCACGACCTACCCTTCACAAAACCGTGCTGACTATCCCTAATCAATTTATTCTTTACTGGATGATTATAAATCCTATCCCTTATAACCTTTTCCAACACTTTACCAACAACTGAGGTAAGGCTCACTGGTCTATAATTACCAGGGTTGTCTCTACTCCCCTTTTTGAACAGGGGAACCATATTTGCTATCCTCCAGTCCTCTGGCACTATTCCTGTAGACAATGACGAGTTAAAGATCAATGCCAAAGACTCGGCAATCTCCTCCCTGGCGTCCCAGAGGATCCTAGGATAAATCCCATCCGGCCCAGGGGACTTATCTATCTTCACACTCTGTAGGATTTCTAATACCTCTTCCTTGTGAACCTCAATCCCACCTAGTCTAGTAGCCTGTATCTCAGTATTCTCCTCGACAACATTGTCATTTTCTAGAGTGAATACTGTTGAAAAATATTCATTTGGTGCTTCCCCTATCACCTCTGACTCCACACACAACTTACCACTACTATCGTTGATCGGCCCTAATCTTACTTTCGTCATTCTTTTATTCTTTAAGTACCTATAGAAAGCCTTGCGGTTTGCCCTGATCCTATCTGCCAACAACTTCTCATGTCTCCTCCTGGCTCTTCTGAACTCTCTCTTTAGGTCTTTCCTGGCTACCTCGTAGCCCTCAAGCGCCCTAACTGAGCCTTCACATCTCATCCTAACACTTCACATACTTCTCTGGGGTGTCTTTTCTGGCAGAACTAGGAGCAGACCACCTATTTATGGAGCCTAATTTCTGACAGTGCAACCTTGTAACAAAACAACAAAACTGACGGCAGCCTATCATAGTCTCAATGCTTATTGTGCCTGCTTGAGAAAGAACACTGACATTGGGGTGATGTCTTGAAAAAGAAAAAACTAAACTGCTGCTAGGCCTGTTAACAGTATGGCTTATTGATACAAATCTTTCAATTCAGGGGCTCTCTTTGCACCTACAAACCCACAAGCTGCTGCCCACAAACTTCGTTTTCTTGAATCTCTAAGTATAGGAAAAGCACATCATCTTTTAAAGGAACCATGCACGGCTTTCCCTCTGGCACTTTACAAACACCAAATTCTAACTGCCTGCCTTCCAACTCACAAGTATTCTACCCAACTTTGCAACACAGGCCTGAGAGAGAAGGGTTGGAGCTGCGTTGTCAGTTTTCCTCCTCCGTGCTTTATGATTTCAGCATGGAATCCTTGATGAGCTTTACTGCTCATCATTTTTGAGATAGCTTTCACCACCTCCATAGGCACTAGTGACATTCAAGTTCATCTCTAACTGGGTGCTGTAGCTTGAAATTTAAAGTATTTCCATTAACAATGAATTCTTGATTGAAATTGTCTTAAGGCTGTTACCTCCAAAACACAATGAATTAATACTCAGTAGATGATGTTATATCGGAATTACAATTATCTGAAATTGGCGCTTTCTCAGTTTGCCTTTAATTTTTAAAGAGTGCTCCTCACACTAAGATTTATTAATAGAACTGCTTTTTAAGCAAGAGAGTTGGCAAGTCCCTAAACTTGTCATTTTTGTCAAATGAGAAACAGAACAAAAACAGGGTAAAGTATGGGGATCATTACAAAGATAAGTTATTAAACTAGCCAAAAGACCAAAAATTCAAGTTACCTTCCACAGGAATATTTAAAAAGTCTGCTTTCAATTTCTCCCTAAACAGAAAGCTCCTCACATTTGAACATTTTGAAAATCTGTAATCCAAATCAATTATAGCAATAATCTTTTTACCTCTAAGTGATGTATTTCAACTTTCAATGTCAGCAGCAGCTGAGAATGCAACCCGAACAAAATATAACTTGGTTGATAGAATCATACAGTGCAGAAGAAGCCCTTCAGCACATCACGTTTGCAGTGACACAAACACCTGACCTTCTTACTAATTCCATTTGCCAGCATTTGACCCATAGACTTGAATGTTGTGACATGTCGAGTGTTCGTCCAGGCACTTTTTCAAGGAAGTGTGCCAACCGGCCTCTACTGCCCTCCTCGAAAGCACATTGCAGAGTGTCACCACTCTGATTAAAAAATGTTTTCTTCACACCTCCCCTAAACCTCTTGCCCATCTCCCTAATACTGTGTCGCCTTATGACTGACCCTTCAACAAAAGGGAACAGCTGCTCCTTATCCACTCTGTCCACGCCCTCAATGAAAATTGCACCTCCATTTTCTCTGCTCCAACAAAAACAGCCCAGAGCCTATCCAACCTTTCCTCATGACTTAAATTTTCCATTCTAGACAACACTGTAATGAATCTTCTCTACTCTCCTTCCAGAGCAACCACATTCATCATGTAATGTGGCGAACATAACTGAACACAGTACTCTAGACCAGGTATCACCAAAGTTCTATGCAACACCAACATGACTTCCCAGGTTTTGTTACCTATGCCTTGATTGATAAAGGCAAGTGCCTCCTATGTCTTTTTCGCCACCCTATTAACATGCCTTTCTGTCTTCAGAGATCTACAGACAAACACGCTAAAATCACCTTGTTCCACTGGGCTTCCTCATGTCACATCATTCATTGAATACTTTCTTATCAAATTATTCCTTCCCAAGTATATCACCTCACACTTTTTAGGGTTAAATTCCATCTGGCACTTATCTAGCCAATTAACAATCCCACTTACATCTTCTTGCATCCTAAGACATTTAACCCCACCGTTAATCACCACAAACAATCTTTGGGAAATATGCAAATTTATTAATCCAACCCCTAAACAGTCATTTATGTCATTTATATAAATAATGAATAATAGGGGATCCAGCACAGATCCCTGTAGTACACTTCCAGTCACTAAAGCAGCCTTGTCAAACCCAACCTTTGGCTCAGTTGTGGGAGACAATCTGAATGCATTTTATCAAATTACCCTGTATCCAATATGCATTTGCTTTTTTGATAAGTCTCCTTTGTGGGACAAGTTTTGCTGGAATCTAAATAAATCAGATCAACTACACTACCCTCATCTAGTCACCTCCTCAAAGAATTCCATCAAATTTGTTAGACATGACCTCCCTCTGATGAAGCCATACCGACAAAACCTGATCAAGATTTGCTTCTCCAATTGGAGACAGATGCTCTCCTTCACATTTTTTTTCTAACAGTTTCCCTACCATTAATGTCATACTCACTCGTCTGCAGTTCTCTGGCTTATCTCTACAATCCTTCTGAAATATTGGAACCACGTCAATTGTTCTCCAGTCCTCTGGCACCTCTCCTGTGGCCAGAAAGATGGGTCAGCGCCTCTGCAATTTTCTCTCTTGCCTCCCACAGTAGCTTGGGACATAATTCACCCAGGCCTGGAGATAAGTTCACTTTTAAGTCTGCTGACACTTCCAATACCTTGGTCTTCCCAATGTTAATTTGCTCAAGTGCCTTGCAGGTTCTCTCCCTGGGTTCCATACCTGGGTAAAGTCAGATGTAAAGTACTGGCTCAACATTGTACCAATGGCCTCCGCTTCCACCCACAGATTATACCCTTTGTCCCAATGAGCCCAACTCTTTCCCTGGTTATCTTTTTCCCATTGCTATACTTATAGAATTGCTTTGGATTTTCCCTACTTTTACCAGCCAGTGCTTTCTTATATCCCCTCTTTGCTTTCCTAACTGCTTTCTTAAGCTCCATCCTGCACTTTCTCTGCTGCACTAATGCCTAAGTTGATGTACTTTCTTGTACTTTCTAAAGCTTTTCTTTTCCTTATCATCATATCCTAAATATTTCTGGTCATCCACGGTTTTCAGGGCTTGCTACTCCTTCCAATCACCTTAGAGGGAACATGTTGGGCTTGTACTCTCCTCATTGTCTATTTCTTGTCCAAAGAAGCTTCAACTGTACCATGTTGTCATCAATAAAAAAATGCACCCCATCATCACCTCAAACACTGTCCAGCTTCATTACCCAGAACCAGATTCAGAACAGCTCCATCCCTTGTCGGACACTCTACATATTGGGCCTAAAAATATTCTTCTGTGTACGTTTCAAGAAATCATAATCCAAAGTCTGTAGAGAGCACAATACAGCTTAAAAATTCACAATTCTCACTCAGAACACAAATACAAACAGAACATGAAATAAATATGTGTATGTTGAGGTCAGAGTAAAAGGACATTGTTGTGACCATGTTGGGAACTTTGCTATACCCAACCTTGGAGTGACAAACGCATGCACTAGAAAAAATATACCATAAACTAAACCCACACACCCACCCACCCATCCTATCAGTACTTAATAAGATTCATTTTTCCAAACAAGATGATAAAATTGAAAGAAACACACTGCAGATCAATGGAGTGATAATTAGTCAGAACAATGAAAGATCATTGACCTGACATGATTTGTTTTTCTAGCATTTTCTGTTTTGATTATAAAATAAACAATAAATTCGATAGAATGAATAACGTTAATATTTTAAACTCTTGTTATCTTTCTGAGAGATTTGCAGTTATTCAGACAGCTTGGAAAATAAAACTTTCATCTAGCCCAGAATTAGAATAAAATGTTCAATTTCCTAACTTTCAAGGAATATCAACGAAAGAACCTGCGTAAGTTATTTCATTTCAGCTTGTACGATCTTGATTTGTGTAAGCCAGCTGCAGTTTTGAAGTCTACAAAACAATTACTTCATTTCAAAATAATTCATTGGCTTTGGGATATCAAGGATAAAATGGATTCCACTGATATCAGAGTACTGCCATCAACACATGCTATCATACAGCAGCGCTGCCTGAATGAGTCCAATTCAAATGAAATTTTAGGACTCAATAAACATTATGTATTTTAATTCAAAAGAAAAGAGGAACAGGCTTTCTGGAATTGCAGCATCAGTAGTGAATATTTCTGCTCTCAGGAAAATAACAATCTATCTAGTCTCTCTCCACTTCATCCACATGATCATGTCCACTGATTTTGATCACTTCAGGTGTTGAAGAGGAACTTTAACAAGTGATTTTGGCCCCTATTGGTCCTGGGGTTCTTTTCTTTTTTGCTTCACTCAGATTTGAAGTCTGAAGGGTAGGTGGCACGTAAGTCGTTTACTTAGCTTTCATGGTAGGTTTGCTGGACCCTGGGGTCTTTTCCTTCCTTTCAATTTTGAATGATCAAACAATTCGTGAAATCAAATACAGCACAGATGATTCAACCTTGCAAACAGAAGACTTAAAAGTGAGGGATGATTGTGGAGTTGACTAAAGGGAGTGGCTACAAACTCAGTGATAATTAGTTCAGATCTGGAATCAGTCTTCTGAGCAGGAGAAATATGACTAAAATCATTATGCCTTTTGGGTAGAAGAAAAACACTATTTAAGCAGTTACAATGATTAAAATGTCTTTCTGGTGCACTGAAAGGTAGCTCACCTGAAGACCTCCTAGCATAACAATCATCCTCACATTATGTGGGGTACCAAATGGAAAAAGCATGGTTCCATAAAACGGGTCATGGATTCTAATTTCAAATCTTAATTTTTATGCATGATTTTTTTAACTGACAGCATTCGACAGAAATGAAATGTCCACACTTGGAATGGTGGTTGTCAGTATCCAATAATGAAAACAGTTGGAAGATGAGATCAGAACAGTCTGAACCCAACTAAATTACGGAAAGGTTAGGGGTCAGAACCAGACTATTTGGACGCCAGCAGAAATTATCTGAATCAAAGAGATATTAAAATATCAGTTAGGCTGCAGCTAGACAACTGTGGTTTAGGTTACCAGATTAGGTCACCATTTTAAAAGAAAGGATATGATCATACCAGACAATGCATTTCTTCTGGTTTTCTACGTTAGTCCTCAAAACATACACTTCAGAGACTCAGACCGAGTCAAATATCTGGCAATTTATTAACAACTATACACACTATTGTGACATCCATACATATGTATAGTTTGGGTTATATGCTTACTTAGATTACTATCATGTTACAAATGTGCTTATGTACTTCCTTAAATAAGGAGTCCAATACTGTACTCTACTCCAGATGCAGTCTCACCAGTGCCCTGTATAATGAAGCATAACCTCTCTACTTTTGTATTTAAATTCCCTAATAACATTACAATTGTAATAAATTAGCTTTCATAATTATTTACTGTACCTGCATACTAACCACTTGCAATTTACTTGCTAAATTACACAGACCCTCCACATCTCAAAGCCCTGAAATCTATCAACACTTAGATAAAATGTTTGTTCTTTATTCTTAGAATCATAGAATCCCTACAGTGTGGAGAGGCCATGAGACCAATTGAGTCAGTCCCCCTCCTTCTTCTAAGAGCATCCAGTCCAAATCCAGCCTCAACTTTATCCTTGGAACATCGGATTTACCATGGCTAATTCACTTAGTCTGCACATTCCTGGCCACTATAAAGCAATTTAGCATGGTCAATCCACATAATCTGCACATTTTTGGATTGTGGGAGGAAACCAGAGCATTTAGTGAAAACCCATACAGACATGAGGAAAACATGTAAACTCCACACAGACAGTTACCCAATGTTAAAATCAAACCTGGATCCCTGGCGCTACGAGGCAGGAGTGCTAAAACTTGTGCAACCTCTTCTTGCTGCCAAAATGGACAATTTCATATTTCTGAGGAACAGTCACTCGACTCGACACATTAACTCCGATTTCTTTCCACAGATGCTGCCAGACCTGCTCAGTTTTTCCAGCAATTTCTATTTTTGTCTCTGATTTACAGCATCCGCACTTCTTGCAGTTCTTAATTTCATACTCACCCCACTTAATACTCCACTTGACAAAATTTTTCCCACTTACTTGACCTATCTATACCCCTTTGTAGCCGCCTTTTGTTCTCTTCACAATTTACTTTCTGACGTAACTTTGAATCATCAGCAAATTTAGCAAACGTACCTTTGGTCCTTTCATTCCACGCGATTACCAGAAACTTCTCCAAATGTCCTATGTCTTTAATAATGGGTTCAATGTCTACTCTATAACAGATGTTAAGCCAACTGGCCTGTAGTTTCCGCCTTCCATATCCTGTCCTTTTGAATAAAGTAGTTACATTCACTATTTTCCAAACTAATTTAGGATAACGTAATCTGGAATGGAGGAATTGAGCCATGAGAAAATATTATATAGACTGCTCTTTGAAACAGAGGAGGCGGAGGGAAATGCAATTAAAATGTATAAAATTATTCAATTATTATGAATAGGAAGATTGCATTTCATTTAAGAGAAATCCATGGCACTGAAAAAGTATTGGCAGGATTACAGGGGGTTGACGTTTTTTTCCCTCATCTAGAGGAAAGTAGGAATTTGGAATTAATGCCTTAAAAGGTTGGAAGAGGCAGAATTGTCATTGCATATGAAAGTCTTAAATGATTGACCTCTTATTCTGAGACTATGACAGCAAATTCTAGGTTATGCATCCTGGCGAACATTCTTAAAGAAATCTTACATTTCAATGAGATTTCCAAACTAAATTCCAAATTCTGACAAATATTAGGTCTACCCTACTCAATTTCTCATCACAGAACAGCCCTCGATCCTAGGAATTCAACTTGAGACGTGAAGTAACTTCAAAATCATACGTAACAGTCTTCACTTTAACTCCCAGCAGTTAATTCAACAATTCAAACAGCAAGGCCTCAGAATAAGGACTACACCAGATGGTAGGTGGGGAGCAGTTTCAAAGACAGAACATTTTTTAAAAATCTCAAATGTATATAAAAGCAATTTTCTTCGCATGATTTGAAGAGACGAAGCAGATTTTAAACACAACATTTCCAGAGACGTACTGCTACATTTGGAATACTTCAACTCACCTGCGCATTAGCTTAGCTTCCATGCACAGTGAAGAGAATTTGTCAAGTCTCTTCAAGTTTTTTCTAGAAAATACACAAGTGAAATAAGCAAATTTTCGATTTAATTCCATGTACATGCTGCTGTGCTACTGTGCTACCACCACATCGCTGTGCTGAGTACTTAAAAGTGAAAGATAAACATTGTTCAGACAGTTACCTGGGCATTTCAAAATCAACTGCCTTATTCTCAACTACCGTGCACAGTTTAAACTATTATCCAGTGCTTAGTTTAGCTACTTTCTCAACAAACATTTGAATCTAATTGGTGAGCGTGCTTATTTTAAAAGAAAGTTTAAGAATTGAACGATAATTAAAACATTTCTAAAATTCATGCATTACAATTCCAACTAAAATTATGAGAAGCTTACATATACCTACAGCAACAAATTATAAAGATCGATTTCTCAACAAAGGCTGTGATTTTGGCAAAACTAAGACTGCTTACAAAGCAAATTCAGAATATTACAGATGCTGGAAGTCAAAACTAAATGCTAAAGAAAAAAAATACTGGAAATACTCCTTTTGGTCTTGAAGCATCTGTGGAAAAGAATCAGTAATGTTTCAGGTCAATACCCTTTCACCAGAACTGGAAGAATGTTAGATATGTAACAAGATTAGGTAAAGATGCATGGAGGTTTGGTGAGGAGATAATAGAGAAAATCTAAAATGATAACATGGAAGGTGTGAGAAAGACAAAAATGCATAGTTGATATGGTAATGGAACAAGAAGAAAAATAAGGATTAGAGATAAAAATGCAAAATAATAACACTTTAAAGTTTGTCACCTGAGAAAAAGAAGCAGACACAAGTATCATAAATTGCTGAACTTGATATTCAGTCCAGACTCCTGTGAAGTGAAAGATGTAACATTGTTCTTCAAGTTTACACTAAATGGAATAATGTAGAAGGCAGAGGGCAGAGTGTAATGGAGTGGAGAATTAAATGACAGGCAGCCAGAGTCACACATGCAGATTGAACAGAGGTGCTCTTCTAAGCAATTACCCACTTTATATTTGTTCTCCCCAGTCTAAAGAAGATCACATTGCGAGCAGTGAACACAGTATCATAAAATGGAAGAACACACAAATTGCGTTTCATCTGGAAGAACTGTTGGGGGCCTATGAGGAGGGAAAGAGGAATAACATCTCCTGTGCTTGCATGGGAATGCATTATGGGAAGAAGAATGTGTTCAAGGCTATTTAGAGGTTGACCAGGACGTTGCAAAGGGAACAGTCCCTTTAGAAGGCAAAAGGTGAGGAGGAAATGTTTCAGTGGTGGTGTCAAACATACGTTTGCAGCTGGATCCTGTAAATTGCAGTGTGTAAAATTTCTGCAGTATGAGATGCTAAATGTACATATCTCATTAATTCTTTATTTAAGATTGAGCCACAGGCCAGTAGTATTTCACTTTAGTTTATTGCTCACTTGCTGTGCTTTTATTTTATATTCATTCTTAGGCTATCGATGGCTCCTGAGAATCATAACTAATTATTGTTGGCTGACTTCAAGAACCACTGCCATTCCGATTATAAAAGAATCTCACAATATTCAATGATAGGAGTGTTCTAGGATCTTCATAATGAAGGAACAGTGATGTATATCTAAACCAGGATGGTGCAGAACATGTAAGAGGAGTAACGATGACTCCATGCACCTGTTACTTCATCCTCAAGAGTCATAAGTTTCTATCGATAAGTGCAAAAAAAATTAATGAAGACAAATATAGGTCCCTTAGAGTCAGAAACAGAAGTAGTAATTATGGGGAACAAAGAAATTCCAGACAAATTAAATACATGCTTTGGTGCTGTATTCACAAAGGAGGACACAAATAAGATCCCAAAAAGTCAAGGGAACACAGAGTGTAGTGAGAGAGGGAGGAACTGAAGGAAAGGTGGCTGGTTCGCTCGCAGAGCTGGTTCATTTGTTCGCAGACGTTTCATTATCCTGCTGGGTATCATCATCAGTGCAGCCTCCGATGAAGCGCTGTTGTGTTTTCCCACCTGGTACTTAAACTCTAGGGACCGCTGGAATTGGTTCTCTTGTTTCTGGTATTTCTTCGCAGTGGTGTATATATACATATACTCTACATGATGGCCTTCTTGGTGGAGAACCAAGCCTCCAGAAATTCCTGTGCTTGTCTCTGTTTGGCCTTTCCTAGGATCCTGATGTTGTCCAAATCGAACCGGTGATTCTCCTTATCCATGTGAATGGAGACAAGTGAATACTGGTCATGTCTTTTTGTTGCTAGTTGGTGTTCATATATTCTTGTGGCCAGTTTCCATCCTGTGTGTCCAATGTAATGTTCATAACAGTCTTTGCTTGGGATGTTGTATAATGCATTGGTTCTGTCCATAGTGAGTAAGGGGTCTTTGGTTTGAGTTAGCAGTTGGCGTAGGGTTGACATAGGTTTGTATGCCACTCTGATGCTCAATGATCATAGAAATCTTGTCGTCTGTTCGGATATGTTCTTGATGTATAGTTAAGTGACGAGTGTGTCAGGGCATACTGTATCTTCCTGGTTTTGTGTGTGAGATAGGCATCATTTAGACCCAACTGTTCGGGTATCCGTTGTCCTTAAATACTTGGTAGAGATTCTGGATGTGAGTTTGCTCGCTGAGCTGGAAGATTCGTTTTCAGACGTTTCATCACCATACTAGGTAACATCATCAGTGAGCCTCCGACGAAGCGCTGGTGTTATGTCCCGCTTTCTAACACCAGCGCTTCGTCGGAGGCTCACTCATGATGTTACCTAGTATGGTGACGAAACGTCTGAAAACGAACCTTCCAGCTCAGCGAGCAAACTCACATCCAGAACCTCAACCTGAGCTACAAATCTTCTCAAAACTCGCTAACTTGGTACAGGTATTCTTCTTCATTTTGGCATAGTTACGGGTTGCTTCAGTGTGTTGTCATTCGTTTAAATAGTGTTCTTATGAACTCTGTTTGTGGGTGTTGGAGTGGTTGCTGTTAAAATTCAGGACTTGACGTGTATGTGTGGCCTTTCTGTGTACCTTTATCTGAAGAAGGGTCCTGAGCCGAAATGTCAAGCTTTCCTACTCCTCTGATGCTGCTTGGCCTGCTGTGTTCATCCAGCTTCACACCGTGCTATCTCAGATTATCCAGCATTGGCAGTTCCTGCTATCTCATAGGAATGAACAGGTCTATTTTCACATGGCAGCCAGTGTCTAGTGGGATATGCTTGGATCCCAGCTATTAAATCAATGAGTTAGATAATGAATCTAAATGTGATACCTCCAAGTTTAAAGATAGCTCAAAGCTGGGTGGGAAAGTGAAGTGTAAGGAGGATGGAGAGATGCTTCAGCGTGACTTAGACAAGTTGAATATGTGGGCAAATGAAGTATAATTTCTGATAAATGTGAGGTTATCCACTTTGCTAGGGAAAACAGAAAGCCTGATTATCTAAATGGTCATGAGATGTTAATGGGATAACATCCCATTAATATTTATGCTCCTTATCTTCCTATGCAGGGGTATGTAGAAACTATCTTAAACTTCCTGCCTGAATAGGATTGAGTTGGAAACGTTTGTAAAGGTTTGAGACATCTGTAATTCAGTAACGGGATTAAACTTTGTAAGAGGGCGAAACTTCAGTAAAGGTGTGAAACTTCTGTTTGTACTGAAGTGGCCAGGTCAGTAACTTTTTGTTCAAGCCAGACACTTCAGCGACTTGAAAACGCAGCCTGCCGTTATCAGTCACTTTGCGAACGATCAATGCTGTATCCTATTCTCTACGTTCTGAACGTAGTAATTGTTTTAGTCAATACAGAGAGTATAAAAAGTGGGGACTGTCCGCTGTTCGGGGAGAATCGCTTATGAAACTCAGCACTCTGTGCCGGATTGAGTACAGTGATCCTCCGCAGCTTGTACTTGCTAAGTAATAAAGGCTTGTTTTTGTGTAGCCAGGTCAGTGTCTTGCTAATTACATCAAGTCTGCGAGGGTCTCCAAAAATGACTCTAACAGTGATAGTCTGGGAAAGGGGGAGATGCAAGGAGACCAGGGTGTCTTTGTATACCAGTAACTGAAAGTAGGGAGGCAGGCACAGCAGGTCGGGAAGAAGGCAAATGATATGTTGGACTTCATAACAACAGCATTTGAGTACAACCGCAAGGATATCTTGCTATAATTACATCGGTCCTTGGTGAGAATGCAACTGGAGTATTGCATGTTATTTTGGTCTCCTTATCTGAGGAACAATGTTCTGACAATGGAAAAAACGCAACAAAGGTTTACCAGACTGCTTCCTGGGTTGGCAGGACTGATATATAAAGACAGACTGGATCAGCTAGGACTATATTCACCAGAATTTAGAAGACTGAGGGGATATTTCATAGAAAACTATGAAATTCCAATATGATCTAATTAGATACGGTAAATGCAGGAAGGATGTTCCTCATGACCAGGAAGTCCAGAGGACAGTCAAGCTGGACCAAAGGGTCTGTTTCAGTGCTATATGACTCTATGAAACTATAACCAGGACTCTCAGTTTAAGTTATGGGTGGGCCATTTAGGACTGAGATGAGCAAAAATTTCTTCATCCCAGACAGTGGTGATCCTGTGAAATTCTCTACCATACAAAGCAGTAAGGCCAAAATGTTTTCAATGCGGAGTTGGATATAGTTCCTGGAGCGAAAGGGATCAAAGCGTATAGGGAGAACTGGGTACCAGGTTAGACGATCAGCCACGATCATAATGAATGGCAGAGGAGGCTCAAAAGGCCACATCGCCGAATCCTGCTCCTATTTTCTATATTTTACATTCTTTTAGATATTTGGCAAACGCTGCATTTCTTCTTGCAGATAGCACAGATTACAGCTATCAGACTCAGATACTATATCAGATGGACGTTTAAGGCTAGGGCTAATATAACAGTATAGGTTGTCCTGGATAGGCTAAAGCTTCAAGAACCTTGGAGTCCTTACCAACCCAGGCAAATGGGAAAACACATTCCACCATATTCCTGACTCATGCTCTAGAAAGAATTTAGGGAATGAGAAACTGAGGTACTTGCTGCAAAATACAGCATTTATGTGAATACTCCAGTCACTTGCCCTATTCCTTACAGCATTTACGGGACACTCCAACTGAGTTTTCTGTCAGTGCTAACATCCAGAATACTGATGATGAAACACACAATTACAGTAATACGTTGTGACAAAATGTCACAAGTTGGTGGTTTAGCTATATTTGTTTCCTGACACTTATGGACAGAAATATTACAGAATCACAGAAGTATTCTGGTTCAGAAGGCAGCCATTCAGCACATCATGTCACCATCAGCTCTCCAAATGTGCACTATGATTAGAATCATTCATCTGCCATTTTCACAAATCTTTGCATATTATTTCTTCTTAAATAATTGTCCAACATAATGTTAAATGGTTCAACTGAACCTGCCTCCACTACACTCCCAGGCAGTGCATCCAGAATCGAAACAGTGTATGGAAGAGATTTTCCACACATCACATCTGCTTCTTTTGCAAATCATTTGAAATATGTGCTCCCTTATTCTTGACCCTTTTATGAGAGGGAACAATTTTTCCGTGTCTACTTTAT